>NC_056438.1:20193512-20271070 GCF_018296145.1 Oncorhynchus tshawytscha | reverse complement strand
TCCTATGTGTACTCGTTGTTAGTTTGCACCAGATAGGCTGTTCGGTTTCGTTTATTGTTTTTTTGTAAGTTCGTGTTTCTTTGTTATATTAAACATGGATCGCAATCGACACGCTGCAGTTTGGTCCGACTCTCTTTCATCACCACTAGAAAACCGTTACAGAATCACCCACCAACCAAGGACCAAGCGGCGTGTAAACAGAGGCAGCAGCAACAGCAGCAGCAGGAGAATGCGACAGGTGCAGCAGGGAGCAACAGCAGCAGCAGCCCAAAGGCAGCAGCAGGAGCAGAGGCAGCAGCAGGAGAAGCAACAGAGGCAGCAGCAGCATTGGGAGAGGCTGCACTCTTTGGATAAATGGACTTGGGAGGAGATCCTTGACGGACAAGGACCCTGGGCAGAGCCATGGATGGAATTGGAGCTGTCGGCGAAGCAGAGTGCTGAGTCTGAGAGTGTGGAGGATGTATTGGACAGAGTAGAGAGAAAGGTGTGGGCTTGGCATAGCATGCACGGCATACCAGTGCCAGCACCACGCATCAGGCCTACAGTGTGCCTCGCCTGTTCAGCGCAGCCAGCGCTTTTCTCCTCTCCTGCGCTGCTGGAGTCTCCCGCCTGTTTAACGCAGCCAGAGCTTTCCTCTTCTACAGCGTTGCCGGAGCCTCCCGCCTGTTCAGCGCAGCCAGAGCCTTTCTCCTCTACAGCGCTGCCGGAGTCCCGCCCTCCCTCAGCGCAGCCAGAGCCTTCCTCCTCTACAGCGCTGCGCAGGAGTGTCTCCGCCTGTTTAGCCCAGCCAGAGCCTTCCTCCGACACTGGCGCTGCAGGAGTCTCCCAGCCTGTTCAGCGCAGCCAGAGCTGCCAGTCTGCATGAAGCAGCCAGAGCTGTCAGTCTGCATGGAGCAGTCAGAGCTGTCAGTCTGCATGGAGCAGTCAGAGCTGTCAGTCTGCATGGAGCAGTCAGAGCTGTCAGTCTGCCAGCAGCAGCCAGAGCTGTCAGTCTACATGAAGCAGCGCAGCCAGCGCCAGTCTGCATGAAGCAGCCAGTCTACATGGAGCAGCCAGAGCTGTCAGTCTACATGAAGCAGCCGGAGCCGCCAGTCTGCATGAAGCCAGCCAGTCTACATGGAGCAGCCAGAGCTCTCCCGCATGGAGCAGCCAGAGCTGTCAGTCTGCATGGAGCAGCCAGAGCTGTCAGTCCGCCATGGAGCAGCCAGAGCTGCCAGTCTGCATGAAGCAGCCAGAGCTGCCAGTCTGCATGGAGCAGTCAGAGCAGCCAGTCTGCATAGAGCAGCCAGAGCTGCCAGTCTGCATGAAGCAGCCAGAGCTGTCAGTCTGCATGGAGCAGCCAGAGCTGTCAGTCTGCATGGAGCAGCCAGAGCTGTCAGTCTACATGAAGCAGCCATGAGCTGCCAGTCTGCATGGAGCAGCCAGAGCTGTCAGTCTACATGGAGCAGCCAGAGCTGTCAGTCCGCATGGAGCAGCCAGAGCTGTCAGTCTACATGAAGCAGCCCGAGCTGCCAGTCTGCATGAAGCAGCCAGTCTACATGGAGCAGCCAGAGCTGTCAGTCTGCATGAAGCAGCCAGAGCTGTCAGTCTGCATGGAGCAGCCAGTCTGCATGGAGCAGCCAGTCCAGAGCTGTCAGTCTGCATGGAGCTGTCAGCCAGAGCTGCCAGTCTGCTGCCAGTCTGCAGGAGCTGCCAGCAGCTGCCAGTCAGCACGGGCCGCCAGAGCGGTCAGTCTGTAAGCCGCCAGAGCTGTCAGTCTATATGGAGCAGCTAGTGCCGCCAGTCTGCCCAGCGCTGTCAGTCTGCATCGCCAGTCTGCCCAGCATCGCCAGTCTGCAGCATCGCCAGTCTGCCCAGCATCGCCAGTCTGCCCAGCACCGCCAGTCTGCCCAGCATCACCAGTCTGCCCAGCGCCGTCAGTCTGCCCAGCAGCTGCCAGTCTGCCCAGCACTGTCAGTCTGCCTAGCGGCCAGTCTGCCCAGCGCCGCCAGTCTGCCCAGCGCCGCCAGATCTGCCAGTCAGCCAGACTCTTCCAGATCTGCCAGTCAGCCCTCTTCCAGATCTGCCAGTCAGCCAGACTCTTCCAGATCTGCCAGTCACCAGACTCTTCCAGATCTGCCCAGCTCTTCAGTCTGCCAGCAGCCAGTCTCTTCCAGATCTGCCAGTCAGCCAGACTCTTCCAGTCTGCCAGTCACCAGACTCTTCCAGATCTGCCAGTCAACCAGACTCTTCCAGATCTGCCAGTCACCAGACTCTTCCAGATCTGCCAGTCAACCAGACTCTTCCAGATCTGTCAACCAGACTCTTCCATCGCCAGTCTCCAGATCCGCCAGTCAGCCGGGATCTGCAGAACTGCCAGTCTGCATGGATCTGCCAGTCAGCCAGGATCCGCCAGTCAGCCAGGATCCGCCAGTCTTTCAGGATCCGCCAGTGCCAGTCAACCAGGATCCGCCAGAGCTGTCCGCCTAGTCTATGGATCCGCCAGTCTGCCAGGATCCGCCAGTCTGCCCAGGATCCGCCAGAACTGCCAGTCTGCCAGGATCCGCCAGTCTGCCCAGCATCCGCCAGAACTGCCAGTCTGCCCAGGATCTGCCAGTCGCCCAGCATCTGCCAGTCTGCCAGCATCCGCCAGTCTGCCAGCATCCGCCAGTCTGCCAGCGTCCGCCAGTCTGCCCAGGATCCGCCAGAACTGCCAGTCTGCCAGGATCCGCCAGTCTGCCCAGCGTCGCCAGTCTGCCCAGCGCCCGCCAGAACTGCCAGTCGCCCTGCCAGGATCTGCCAGTCAGCCAGGATCTGCCAGTCGGCCAGGATCTGCCAGTCGGCCAGGATCCGCCAGTCTGCCAGGATCAGTTAGACTCCGCCAGATCAGCCAGTCCGCCAGTCTGCCAGGATCCGCCAGTCAGCCAGGATCCGCTAGTCTGCCAGGATCCGCCAGTCTGCCAGATCCGCCAGTCTGCCAGATCCGCCAGATCTGCCAGTCGGCCAGATCTGCCAGTCGGCCAGATCTGCCAGTCGGCCAGGATCTGCCAGTCTGCCAGGATCTGCCAGTCGGCCAGGATCTGCCAGTCGACCAGATCCGCCAGTCTGCCAGGATCAGTTAGATCCGCCAGTCTGCCAGGATCCGCCAGTCTGCCAGATCCGCCAGTCTTCCAGGATCCGCCAGTCTGCCAGGATCTGCCAGTCTGCCAGGATCCGCCAGTCAGCCAGGATCCGCCAGTCAGCCAGGATCCGCCAGTCTACCCCAGGACCCACCAGTCAGCCAGATCCAGAAGTGCCAGTCACCAGGATCCGCCAGAGTGCCAGTCAGCCAGGATCTGCCGGAACCACCAGCCAGCCAGGATCTGGCAGATCCATCAACCTGCCTGAGCTTCCTCTCACTCCTGAGCTTCCTCTCACTCCTGAGCTTCCTCTCACTCCTGAGCTTCCTCTCACTCCTGAGTTTTCTCTCACTCCCGAGCTTCCCCCTCAGTCCCGAGCTGCCTCAGTCCCGAGCTGTCCTTCAGTCCCGATCTGCTCCTCAGTCCAGTGGGGTTCTGGGTGAGGACTACTAGGCCATGGTCGGCGGCGGGTGGACTATCCAGGGACGAAGGGAGAGGGACTAAGACATTAAATGAGTGGGGTCCACGCCCCGCGCCCGAGCCGCCACCATGGACAGACGCCCACCCGGACCCTCCCTATTGTTTTGAGGTGCGTTGGGAGTCCGCACCTTAGGGGGGTTCTGTCACGCCCTGGTCAAAGTATTTTGTGTTCATCTTTATGTATTTGGTCAGGCCAGGGTGTGGCATGGGGTTTTTGTAATGGTTTCGTTTATTGTTTTTTTGTAAGTTCGTGGTTCTTTGTTATATTAAACATGGATCGCAATCGACACGCTGCAGTTTGGTCCGACTCTCTTTCATCACCACTAGAAAACCGTTACAGACGCAGAGAGTTACAGCAGAGAACACGCTGAGACAGACAGCACAACAGGGAGGTGAACAAAATGGCTAGAGCGGAGGCACAGTTATAGTGGTGAGTTCTATCTCCAGCGGTGTTTTTACATATTGTATTTTTTTTAAGGGAGTGGCTATGGATCTGACTTTCAGGATCACATTCGGCACCTGTTTATATTGTCATGCCTGTCCTGTGAGGATCACAATGGGTCAGATCAGCTTGGCAATGGTTACTGCTGGGTGGTCAACAGTTCACACCCTGTTGTAAATTACAGGAGAAGGAGGCTTTCCTTCTCCACCTCCAGTAAAATCCACCAGAGGAATGTATTTGTTATCAGGCTTTTCCCACCAAAACTATAACACGGTCAAAAGTGGATAGTGGAACAATAATTCTAACATAAGAATGTGGGGAATGGTCAGTGGGGAGCATTAGAAAACTAATGTCATATTAGTCATTCAAAAGGGTATGGACGAAATTCTGTAACTTCAGAAGTATATCCCCTTTATCTGTCAAGTTTCCATCCAATACATTGTGCATATAATATGATTTGTTTTGTTAATGTAGGAATGGGATTTTAGGAGGCTTAATAGATAACCTTCAATCATATCCGTTGCACCTTAAAGTAGCCATGCTCTGAGTGAGGTCAGTGAGCATGTCAGCCTGATGGAACCGTCCTTTTTGACCAGAGTGCTGAAAGGCTAACCGGCATCCTTCCTAAGAATGCCTGGTTCCGACAGAGATAAACCGCAAACAAAGGCACTCACACACGTAAATACATTCATGATTTCTTATTCCATTTCTTATTATGTATCCACAATAAATGTCCCTTTTTTTCTCTCTCTCTCTTCCTCACCCCTCTTCATTCCTTGTAACAAGACATTATATTTTAGTCTGCCTACTAAGGACCTTTGTCTCATGTAAAAGGTGCATGTTTATTCTGTTATTATTTAGTGAGCTATTAAATTAATAATTAAACCAATTAGTGAAGTACTGAATCATGAGTAAGGCTGGGGTTTTGCAGATGCATGAGTTTACAACTGTTCAGAATGATGATATGATAAGAGGTAATGATTAATATGTTGACTCTTTTATCAATGTAATAGATATATATCTTAAACAACCTCTTCTGTGGTGCCCCAAATTCCTAATGAGTTAGTTGTTACATGATTAATTTAATTGGGTAACAATTAAGCATAGTTAGTGTATTAAATAAATAAGTCATATCAGATATGAAGGTAACACCCAGATGCAGACCACATTGAATAAACAATAGTTTAATATCCCAACAGGGGCAGGCATTAGACAGGTCAAGGAAGGCAGGGGTCAGTAAACCAGAGGTGGGGCAACGGTACCGGGCGACAGGCAGGCTCAGGGTCAGTGTAAGGCAGAGGTCGGTAATCCAGAGGGGGGCAAAGGTACAGGTCGGCAGGCTCAGGGTCAGGTGCAGGCAGAGTGGTCAGACTGGCGGGCTCAAAGTCAGGACAGGCAAGGGCCAAAACCAGTAGGATGAGAAAAGAGAGACTGGAAAAAGCAGAAGCTGAGACACAAAATGCTGGTTGACTTGAACAAACAAGATGAACTGGCAAAAGACAAACAGAGAACACAGGTATAAATACACAGGGGATAATGGGGAAGATGGGCGACACCTGGATGTGGGTGGAGACAATCACAAGGACAGGTGAAACAGATCAGGGTGTGACAAGTCATCAGACTACTAAAAGTAAAGTCACAACAATATTATTTATGCACAGAGAACAAGCTACTCAGGGGAAGTTAGATCAAAGTAAGATCAAGCTGAATTAATGTATGCAAAATCACATAATGATCACAGTATTCTAGATAACAGAACTGAATATAATAGCATAGTATGAAATTACTGTGGACAAAAACACCAGAGCATTTCTCTCTCATGGGTAAAATATCCAGTTCTGTTATGTGGAATACTACGTTCATTATGTGAGATCTTGCAGACATTGATTCAGCTTGATCTAACTTTAATAACCCATAAGAGTCTAAGCCCGGTCTAAGCGGTTCTACTAAGCTATATGGAATTGTTTTAAGAAGGCTGTCACGTTCTGACCTTTATTTCCTTTGTTTTGTATTCATTTAGTATGGTCAGGGCGTGAGTTGGGTGGGCAGTCTATGTTTGATTTTCTATGATTTGGGATTTCTATGTTTCGGCCTAGTATGGTTCTCAATCAAAGGCAGGTGTCATTAGTTGTCTCTGATTGAGAATCATACTTAGGTAGCCTGGGTTGCACTGTTTGGTTTGTGGGTGATTGTCTATGTTGATGGCTTGTTTCAGCGCAGCTCGCATTAGCTTCACGGTTGTTATTTTGTTTACTGTTTTTGTATAGTGTTTCAGTGTTCAGTGTTTTCTTTATTAAAATTCATGATGAACACATATCACGCCGCATTTTGGTCCTCCGATCCTTCTCGCCTCTCCTCTTCAGATGAAGAGGAGGACGACCGTGACAAAGGCCTTACCAAGGATAATTTAGATTTGAGATTTTGTACATTGTATTTGGCTGTAATGTTATTAGCCAATACAAACACATTGAATAACAGATTCACTACATGGAACAACATAGTCCCTCCCCTAAAAATCTAAAGGAAGTTTGTTAGATTTTGTTAGACTGTGTCTGTCCTATACAGTGATGTTGTGAAAGTATTCATCCCCCTTGGCATTTTTCCTATTTTATTGCCTTACAACCTGGAATTAAAATAGATTTTTTGGGGAGTTTGTATAATTTTATTTACACAACATGCCTATCACTTTGACGATTCAAAATATTTTTTATTGTAAAACAAGCAAGAAATAAGATTTAAAAAAACAAAAAACCTGAGTGTGCATAACTATTCACCCTCCCCCCAAATCAATACTTTGTAGAGCCACCTTTTGCAGCAATTACAGCTGCAAGTCTCTTGGGGTATGTCTCTATAAGCTTGGCACATCTAGCCACTGAGATTTTTTGCCCATTCTTCAAGACAAAACTGCTCCAGCTCCTTCATGTTGGATAGGTTCCGCTGGTGTACAGCAATCTTTAAGATTCTCAATTGGTTTGAAGCCTGGGCATTGACTAGGTCAATCCAAAACATTTAAATGTTTCCCCTTAATCCACTAGAGTGTTGTTTTAGCAGTATGCTTAGGGTCATTGTCCTGCTGGAAGGTGAACCTCTGTCCCAGTCTCAAATCTCTGGAAGACTGAAACAGGTTTCCCTCAGGAATTTCCCTGTATTTAGCGCCATCCATCAATCCTTCAATTCTGACCCGTTTCCCAGTCCCTGCTGATAAAAAACATCCCCACAGCATGATGCTGCCACCACCATGCTTCACTGTGAGGATGGTGTTCTTGGGTTGATGAGAGGTGTTGGGTTTGCACCAGACATAGCGTTTTCCTTGATGACCAAAAAGCTCAATTTTAGTCTCATCTGACCTGAGTACCTTCTTCCATATGTTTGGGGAATCTCACACATGCCTTTTGGCAAACACCAAATTTGTCGGGTCAAAAGGGAGAACACCAGATTTGGCGGGTCAAAAGGGAGAACACCAGATTTGGCGGGTCTAAAGGGAGAACACCAGATTTGGCGGGTCAAAAGGGAGAACACCAGATTTGGCGGGTCTAAAGGGAGAACACCATTGTGTTCGTAAAAGTCTCATCTTTCCATAGAGGGGTCATAATAATGTGGACATCTATAAGTACCTAGGTGTCTGGCTAGACTGTAAACTCTCCTTCCAGACTCATATCAAACATCTCCAATCTAAAATCAAATCTAGAGTCGGCTTTCTATTTCGCAACAAAGCCTCCTTCACTCACGCCGCCAAACTTACCCTAGTAAAACTGACTATCCTACAGATCCTCGACTTCGGCGATGTCATCTACAAAATTGCTTCCAATACTCTAATCATAATAAAATGCCAGGGCTGAGTTCTTGTCCCAGTTCGCCCCTGCTGTTGGGGTTTATATCAATGCTCAGTCACATAGTTACTTTCTTCCATTTGTAACTGCACATACAGTAGGCTACTTCTTTGTAACCTGCAGCTAATGTTTGTTTATATTTCAGATAAAAACATGTGAATGTTGTTTATGTTGTTTAAGTGCCAGCATTGCCTTAATTGCATGTGTATTTATGCAGAATATGTTAGTGTAGAAATAGTTATTGTATAGCCTGTAGTGTATGCACCAGTGGAAGTCTGTGCCGTTTAAGATTAGGGAGAGCGGGCTTTTTTCTACAATATTACATCATATAGGATTACTGGGTTTAGCAACATATCAATGCTATACCCAGTTCAATGTCGCATTGATAGGTTTAGGCCACTACATGATACTCTAATTTCACCTATACCCATCATGAGTTTGCAACAACCTAGCCTATGAATGAAAGTTTATAATGTAAGTGCACGGGTCACGAGACAATTTGGAGTAATCAAGGTGACAGACAGTGACACATTCAATACCGCCTTGCACACTCTGGCCTGTATCTAGCTGATCTAGGGTGTAATCATTAGTCCAAACAGCAAACAAGAGTTTCTATTGGACAAATTGAGGTAGGTTTTCATTCCTTTTGCTTCCATTTAAGAAATGTTTTTCAACAGAACTATTTAAGAAATGTTTTTCAAGCTAACATCATAGTCAACATAGAGAATACAACTAGCGTGTTAGTAAACCCGTGCCAATCAAGCAGTACAATGTACAGTACAGCAAGTAGTTTAGTAGTTACACCGGCGGGCCCCGGTGGCAATAAATTAATCAAACTAAAAGCTTACCTTGACTTGGAAGAGTTCCATAGTTGGATAGTCATAGCCAGCTAGCTAACAGAAATAGCATTCCTCTCTATTTGAGCCTCGTGTTTGAGTAGGCTAAACTAGCTCGCTTTATTAGCTAGCTGTGAAAGGGAAAGTGAAAAGAGCGCCAAGTCTAGAACCAAAAGGCTCCTCAACAGCTTCTACCCCAAAGCCATAAGACTGCTGAACAATTAATCGCCACTCGACTATTTACATTGACCAACCCCCCCTTTTGTACATTGCTGCTACTTGTTGTTTATTATCTATCACCCCTACCTACAATACATGTACAAATGACCTCAACTAGCCTGTACCCCCGGACACTGACTCGGTACCGGTTCCCCCTGTATATAGCCTCGTTATTGTTAGTCTTATTGTGTTACTTTTTGTGATTATTTTTGACTTTAGTCTATTTGGTAAATATTTTCTTAACTCTTCTTGAACTGCACTGTTGGTTAAGGGCTTGTAAGTAAGCATTTCATGGTAAGGTCTACACTGTTGGTTAAGGGCTTGTAAGTAAGCATTTCATGGTAAGGTCTACACTGTTGGTTAAGGGCTTGTAAGTAAGCATTTCATGGTAAGGTCTACACTGTTGGTTAAGGGCTTGTAAGTAAGCATTTCATGGTAAGATCTACACTGTTGGTTAAGGGCTTGTAAGTAAGCATTTCATGGTAAGGTCTACACTGTTGGTTAAGGGCTTGTAAGTAAGCATTTCATGGTAAGGTCTACACTGTTGGTTAAGGGCTTGTAAGTAAGCATTTCATGGTAAGGTCTACACTGTTGGTTAAGGGCTTGTAAGTAAGCATTTCATGGTAAGATCTACACTGTTGGTTAAGGGCTTGTAAGTAAGCATTTCATGGTGAGATCTACACTGTTGGTTAAGGGCTTGTAAGTAAGCATTTCATGGTAAGATCTACACTGTTGGTTAAGGGCTTGTAAGTAAGCATTTCATGGTAAGGTCTACACTGTTGGTTAAGGGCTTGTAAGTAAGCATTTCATGGTAAGATCTACACTGTTGGTTAAGGGCTTGTAAGTAAGCATTTCATGGTAAGATCTACACTGTTGGTTAAGGGCTTGTAAGTAAGCATTTCATGGTAAGGTCTACACTGTTGGTTAAGGGCTTGTAAGTAAGCATTTCATGGTAAGGTCTACACTGTTGGTTAAGGGCTTGTAAGTAAGCATTTCATGGTAAGGTCTACACTGTTGGTTAAGGGCTTGTAAGTAAGCATTTCATGGTAAGGTCTACACTGTTGGTTAAGGGCCTATAAGTAAGCATTTCATGGTAAGGTCTACACTTGTTGTATTCGACGCATGTGACAAATATAGTCTGAGTTGATATTGATTTGATTAATACATTTAGAATAGTTTTATCTAAAAAAGAAGGCTTTTTTTAATGGTTCACTATTTTTAAATTCACTGAGTAGGATGGTCCTCCCCTTCCTCCTCACACGGAAACTGTTGAGCGTTAAAAACCCAGCAGTGTTGCAGTTCTTGACACAAACCAGTGCGCCTGGCACCTACTACCATACCACTACCATTCAAAGGCCCATAAATCTTGTGTCTTGCCCATTCACCCTCTGAATGGCACACATATACAATTCATGGCTCAATTGTCTCATGGCTTAAAAAACCTTCTTTAACCTGTCTCCTCCCCTTCATCTACATTGATTGAAGTGGATTTAACAGGTGATATTAATAAGGAATCATAGCTTTCACCTGAAATCAACTGGTCAGTCTATGTCATTGAAAGAGCAGGTGTTCTTAATGTTTTGTACACTCAGTGTATATTTCCCTTTCTCCTATAGAACAACAAGTCCATCCTTTGTAAAGTGAAGATTTCTGTTTGTGTGAGAATACTATGGTGTGTGGTGGTGATGAAGGTAATTAAAGTCCTGGACTGAGAAGCATCTGTACTGTTCTTGCAGGACAGCCTGAAGTGATTCAGAGCCGTGTATATCACCATTCAGTCACTAGCGGGTGAGTGCTCAGAAGCCAACCAATCAGATGACTCCAGCTAGCCATTTTTACTATAAGTGTGCAACGCAATCATACATTTTACACACATACTGTATCGAGAATGCGATTTCAAATGTAAAACAAGACCCCTCTTTCTCGTTCTTAGTCCTTCTCTTTGTTGTTCTGTCTATCTCTGCGTGGCAAAACACAGCAAGGGGACAGGAGGTTGGCACAGCAATTAGCCATTGGCCCATTCATGGATGTGAGAGCCATGCCAGTGCTCAGATGGGCCCAATTAAGAGCAGATGCCACACAAACGAGAAAACGAATCGGCAAAAAATAGAGAGACAGAGAAAGAGACAGAGTTTGTGTGTGTGTGTGTGTGTGTGTGTGTGTGTGTGCGTGTGTGTGTGCAGCACGTGCGTGCGTGTGGCAGGTGGGGTGTCAATCTATCTGATTCCCATCCTGGTGGGTCAGAGAAGAGGGAAGCATGCCAGTCAGGGCCCCACTGGCCTAGGCCTACTGGGAGGTGAGGAATGGGAAGATGAGGGTAAGGAGTGAGGAAGGGGAGGAGGCCAAACTGAAGGTGAGAACAGAGAAAATGATGGATGGCTTGAAGTGGGGTCAGTCAGATGTTGAATAGAAGGGGGGCCGCTTTAGAATGGGAAGCATCACAATATAAATAAAATAGATGTTCCTTATCTATAACCGTGTGCTGGTGGTCAGAGTGAGGCTGAGATTGGTAGGGGCAGACCAAGGGGCCCCTATTGACAGTCAATGAAGCCATAGCTTGGTCTTAAGTCATACCCAGTGGCCTGTATTAATGGATGTCAAGGGAAGCCAGGCTTCCCCCAAAAATTACCAATATATTTTTCTTTAAACATATACAAATGTTTTTATTTTGTCTCTCTGTGTTTACATATTTGAATGCATTTGGTCTCCCTTAATAAAAAAAATGTACAACATACTAGCCAATCGGCGTTTAGCTAAACTGATTGAGCTCAGCTGTGAATGGTCCTGGTGCAACCAAAACAAAGTGTCAAGGGAAACGAATTAGGATTTGGCTTAACTTGTATCACATAGCACCAAGAGAAATACGCCAATACTGACAGAAACAACTTGAATTGTTGCATCTTGTTATGTGGTTGTCCTCCGGTGGTTGTCCTCCAGTCTCTTTCCTAAATTAGCCATGGATAGAGATAAGGATTTGGACTTGTGGTTTTACTTAATTCTCTGTACTGGTCAATGATTATAACGACGATTCTGATCCAACCATAAAATAATACATTGTGAACCTGGATTGAGAGGATGGAAGTTCAATATGTAGCTAGCCTAATGTTAACTAGCTATCTTTGCCCATAAAAGGAAGTTTGGACAGTCAGAACCATGGACAGCCACATCATATTTAGCTTACACTGATTGGACAAAAAAGTGTTTGGTATATTTTAGTTGTCACTGTACTGATTTAAGCATAGGTGATTTGACGATGCTGCAATGTTGAAGTTGAAATAGTGCTGGAATAGTGGAGGCAGCTCTTGTTTTCTTTGCTTCTTGCGGTAACTCTCCGTGGTTCTAAACCAATTGTTGTTTAGTAGTCCAAAAATGTCCGAAACATTTACCTCCTTGATGTAACGGTTTTCTAGTGGTGATGAAGGAGAGTCGGACCAAACTGCAGCGTGTCGATTGCGATCCATGTTTAATACAACAAAGAAACACGAACACTACACAAAACAATAAACGAAACCGAAACAGCCTATCTGGTGCAAACTAACAGAGAGTACACATAGGACACTAAGGACAATCACCCACGACAAACTCAAAGAATATGGCTGCCTAAATATGGTTCCCAATCAGAGACAACGATAAGCACCTGCCTCTGATTGAGAACCACTCCAGACAACCATAGACTTTGCTAGACAACCCACTAAGCTACAATCCCAATACCACCACCAAAACCCCAAGACAAACACACCACAATTACAAAAACCCCATGCCACACCCTGGCCTGACCAAATACATAAAGATAAACACAAAATACTTTGACCAGGGCGTGACAGAACCCCCCCCCTAAGGTGCGGACTCCCGAACGCACCTCAAAACAATAGGGAGGGTCCGGGTGGGCGTCTGTCCATGGTGGCGGCTCCGGCGCGGGACGTGGACCCCACTCCTTTAATGTCTTAGTCCCCTCTCCCTTCGTCCCTGGATAGTCCACCCTCGCCGCCGACCATGGCCTAGTAGTCCTCACCCAGAACCCCACTGGACTGAGGAGCAGATCGGGACTGAAGGACAGCTCGAGACCGAGGCGGCTCGGGACTGAGGGGAAGCTCGGGAGTGAGAGGAAGCTCAGGAGTGAGAGGAAGCTCAGGAGTGAGAGGAAGCTCAGGAGTGAGAGGAAGCTCAGGAGTGAGAGGAAGCTCAGGAGTGAGAGGAAGCTCAGGAGTGAGAGGAAGCTCAGGAGTGAGAGGAAGCTCAGGAGTGAGAGGAAGCTCAGGCAGGTAGATAGATCTACCAGCTCCTGGCTGGCTGGTGGTACCGGCAGATCCTGGCTGACTGGCACTTCTGGCGGATCCTGGCTGACTGGTGGATCCTGGCAGACTGGCGGATCCTGGCAGACTGGCGGATCCTGGCAGACTGGCGGATCCTGGCAGACTGGCGGATCCTGGCAGACTGGCGGATCCTGGCAGACTGGCGGATCCTGGCTGAATGGCGGATCTAACTGATCCTGGCAGACTGGCAGATCCTGGCCGACTGGCAGATCCTGGCCGACTGGCAGATCCTGGCCGACTGGCAGATCTGGTGAATCCTGGCAGACTGGCGGATCCTGGCAGACTGGCGGATCCTGGCAGACTGGCGGATCCTGGCTGAATGGCGGATCTAACTGATCCTGGCAGACTGGCAGATCCTGGCCGACTGGCAGATCCTGGCCGACTGGCAGATCCTGGCCGACTGGCAGTTCTGGTGAATCCTGGCAGACTGGCGGATCCTGGCAGACTGGCGGATCCTGGCAGACTGGCACTTCTGGCGGATCCTGGCAGACTGGCGGATCCTGGCAGACTGGCGGATCCTGGCAGACTGGCGGATCCTGGCAGACTGGCGGATCCTGGCAGACTGGCGGATCCTGGCAGACTGGCGGATCCTGGCTGAATGGCGGATCTAACTGATCCTGGCAGACTGGCGGATCCTGGCTGACTGGCAGTTCTGGCGGATCCTGGCCGACTGGCGGATCCCGGCCGACTGGCGGATCCCGGTCGACTGGCGGATCCCGGTCGACTGGCGGATCCCGGTCGACTGGCAGTTCTGGCAGATCCCGGCTGACTGGCAGTTCTGGCAGATCCCGGCTGACTGGCGGATCTGGAAGAGTCTGGTTGACTGGCAGATCTGGAAGAGTCTGGTTGACTGGCAGATCTGGAAGAGTCTGGTTGACTGGCAGATCTGGAAGAGTCTGGTTTGACTGGCAGATCTGGAAGAGTCTGGTTGACTGGCAGATCTGGAAGAGTCTGGTTGACTGGCAGATCTGGAAGAGTCTGGCTGACTGGCAGATCTGGAAGAGTCTGGCTGACTGGCAGATCTGGAAGAGTCTGGTTGACTGGCAGATCTGGAAGAGTCTGGTTGACTGGCAGATCTGGAAGAGTCTGGCTGACTGGCAGATCTGGCGGCGCTGGGCAGACTGGCGACGCTGGGCAGACTGGCGGTGCTGGGCAGACTGGCGGTGCTGGGCAGACTGACGGCGCTGGGCAGACTGACGGCGCTGGGCAGACTGACGGCGCTGGGCAGACGGGGGCACTGGCGGCGCTGGGCAGACTGGCGGCACTAGCTGCTCCATATAGGCTGACAGCTCTGGCGGCTTCTTACAGACTGACAGCTCTGGCGGCTCCGTGCTGACTGGCAGCTCCTTGCAGACTGACAGCTCCGTGCAGACTGACAGCTCCGTGCAGACTGGCTGCTCCATGCAGACTGGCTGCTCTATGCAGACTGACATCTCTGGCTGCTTCATGCAGACTGACAGCTCTGGCTGCTCCATGTAGGCTGACAGCTCTGGCGGCTCCGTGCAGACTGGCAGCTCCTTACAGACTGGCAGTTCCGTGCAGACTGGCAGCTCCGTGCAGACTGGCAGCTCCGTGCAGACTGGCAGCTCCGTGCAGACTGGCTGCTCCATGCAGACTGGCTGCTCCATGCAGACTGGCTGCTCCATGCAGACTGGCTGCTCCATGCAGACTGGCTGCTCTATGCAGACTGACATCTCTGGCTGCTTCATGCAGACTGACAGCTCTGGCTGCTCCATGTAGGCTGACAGCTCTGGCGGCTCCGTGCAGACTGGCAGCTCCTTACAGACTGGCAGCTCCGTGCAGACTGGCAGCTCCGTGCAGACTGGCAGCTCCGTGCAGACTGGCAGCTCCGTGCAGACTGACAGCTCCGTGCAGACTGACAGCTCCTTGCAGACTGGCTGCTCCATGCAGACTGACATCTCTGGCTGCTTCATGCAGACTGACAGCTCTGGCTGCTCCATGTAGGCTGGTAGCTCCGTGCAGACTGACAGCTCCTTACAGACTGGCAGCTCCTTGTAGACTGGCTGCGCTGAACATGCGGGAGACTCTGGCCGCGCAGGAGAGGAGAAAGGCTCTGGCTGCGCTGAACAGGCGGGAGACTCCAGCAGCGCTGTAGAGGAGAAAAGCTCCGGCAGCGCTGAACAGGTGGGACGCACTGTAGGCCTGATGCATAGTGCTGGCACTGGTATGCCGTGCATGCTATGCCAAGCCCACACCTTTCTTTCTACTCTGTCCAATACATCCTCCACACTCTCAGACTCAGCACTCTGCTTCGCCGACAGCTCCAAATCCATCCATGGCTCTGCCCAGGGTCCTTGTCCATCAAGGATCTCCTCCCAAGTCCATTTATCCAAAGAGTGCAGCCTCTCCCAATGCTGCTGCTGCCTCTGTTGCTTCTCCTGCTGCTGCCTTTGCTCCTGCTGCTGTTGCTCCTGCTGCACCTGTCGCTTCTCCTGCTGCTGCTGTTGCTGCTGCCTCTGTTTACCACGCCGCTTGGTCCTTGGTTGGTGGGTGATTCTGTAACGGTTTTCTAGTGGTGATGAAGGAGAGTCGGACCAAACTGCAGCGTGTCGATTGCGATCCATGTTTAATACAACAAAGAAACACGAACACTACACAAAACAATAAACGAAACCGAAACAGCCTATCTGGTGCAAACTAACAGAGAGTACACATAGGACACTAAGGACAATCACCCACGACAAACTCAAAGAATATGGCTGCCTAAATATGGTTCCCAATCAGAGACAACGATAAGCACCTGCCTCTGATTGAGAACCACTCCAGACAACCATAGACTTTGCTAGACAACCCACTAAGCTACAATCCCAATACCACCACCAAAACCCCAAGACAAACACACCACAATTACAAAAACCCCATGCCACACCCTGGCCTGACCAAATACATAAAGATAAACACAAAATACTTTGACCAGGGCGTGACACTTGACCATGCAGTAGTTAATGTAACTCTTTGTTACATGCAATATCCTTTGTGGACTTGTGGATCTATGGTTTTGTGATGAAACAAAGGTGTGGTTGAATTTATCCTTCCACTGTGTCTTCTTATTGTCTCGGCCTTAGGCCTATATATCACGGTGGCAATGCATATGAACTAACAAGTAATAGAGCAAACCATGCAAGTATCACAACACAGGTTGTAATATAGCTTTTTTCTGGCTTGGCTTGTCCAGTGATTTTATCCATGCACCACTACAGGTCTCTGCTCTTTTGAATGCATCTCAGATTCTGAAAACTCTTTTCCGGTTCCATTAGGTGTAAGTCCAGCTGACAGACAGGTAAATTACAGAGAGAAATGTGTTTATTTTTAGACTCTGTGGCTTAGAAAGAAAGGTTAGTAGCTTTGTTAGACTTCGTGACTCTATGCACACCTCTAAACAAACACACACAGCATCAACTAGACAGTAATATTATCAAATGTTGTTTGTTTAAACTTGATGGGCTGTGTGAGCCTGCCAGGTAGTGTGCATACAATATATATGAACCTGTGTGTGTGTGTCTGTGTGAGTGTGTGTGTGTGTGTATGTATGTGTGCTGGCCTGCCTGGTGTGTGTGTGGGGGGGGGGTGTCATACATTCATGCATGTGTCTTCACACGCAGGTATGAAGGAATGCACACAGAGGCGCACACATACACACACCAGCTCCCTTTGAGAGCGTGGAGACCCCAGCTCTAAAGGTCTGACAGACAGGGCAGAACAGCAACAGCCTTTAAGGTACTTCAAAGGGCCTTTTCCCCGGTCACTTACTGAGAATGAGGCCGATCAAACAGGCCTTTACAGCACAGGAGCAAAAAAAAAGGATCAACGCCATAGAGTAATTCTCCACAGAGCGAACAGCTAGCTCCCCTGGGGCTTGCTATGGCAAGGGCTGATGTAGTTACCACTCACACAGACATACAGAGAGAGAAAGAGAGAGTGTGGGGTGAGTGTTTTTTGTTTTTAGCATGCATGTGCACATGTGTGTCTTTGTGTACATGGGTGAGGTTGTGTTTGTGTGTGTGTGTATGGTTAGGTTTGTGTCTGTCTGTGTTGGGTTCGGGGTATGTGTGTGTGTGTGTGTGTGTGTTGGTGTGTGGTTAGCTATGTTTGTGTCCATCACTGTTGTTCATCAGAGGGGAACGGTGGAGGGTATGGTGTAGCAAAGGTGGGGAGATGTTTTAATATAGGGGGGCTCAGCTGTCAGCTATTCAGCTATCTCTGGTGGTCCATTACCTCTGATGGCTGCCCTGGGTCTATCATGGGGTGTGTGTATCTGTCCATGTTTGTGTGTCCAACGTTGGTGTGTGTTTGTGTTTGATGTAGGTTTTTGTGTGTGTACTGTGTGTGTAGGTGTTTGTGTTTGTTTGTGTCCGTGTGTGTGTATGGTTAAGTGTGTGTCCCCTCCCTCCCCTATGTGAACTAGCTAGGTGACCCAATGAAATGTCACTGGGGAATATACATCCAACACATCCAATGACTATAAACAATTTGTCTTGATAGTGGAGATAACCGTGCCAGTCGACCTGTCCCCCTCTCTACCTCTGCCGTGTCTCTTTTCCTCCCTGGTGGGTTGAGATGGTGAGGTGAGAGAACAGAACATCCACCAACATCTGTCGACTCAAGGTTGTAGCTGGGTGTAGCTCTCTCTTATTGTATAAAATGAGTCTGCAGGTAGCCTACAGGGCTTTATTACTTCCTATGAGCATGTACGAGCCTTTATATAGTCTCAGAATTCGACATCAGAGTGACACAAATACTGATTGTTCATTTAGTTGCCATTGCCTCTATCAGAATGTATAATGTAAAGATGGGGACGGATGATCCTGACTGACATTGAAGCGTTCTCTCTCAGGTAATATTTGGCAGGCTTTAGCCGTGCTCCGTGTCATGGGAATCATTTTGGAGCCTTTTCATGACAGATGTTTGGCTGTGTTACTAGATTAAGAGGCATGTGCTTCTGTTGCACTACACTCGAAGAAAAACATTTTCCAAAAGGGTTCTTCGGCTGTCCCCATTGGCAAACCCTTTTTGGTTCCACGTAGAACCTATTTTGGTGCCAAAACCCTTTTGGGTTCCATGTTGAACCCTCTGTGGAAAGGGTGGGGCACACTTCCACTCCCAAAAGGGTTCTACCTGGAACCAAAATGGGTTATTCAATGAGTTCTCCTATAGGGACAGCCGGAGAACCCTTTTAGGTTCTAGATAGCACCTTTTTTCTAAGAGTGTCGATCCAATAGAACAGGTGCAACAACATCATCAATGATGGGCTACAGCAGATGGGCTACAGCAGATCCAGTCACTGTGTAGTAGTGAAAAACATAGAAAAATGGATGGAATAGACAGACAGATATAAAACTAGTGATGGGACAGCATGGATCCCATTGAGATTACGCAGGCTGACGTTTAATGTCACAAGTCTTGTCCTGTAGGCAGAATTGAGTGATTTCCCATTAGATAGGCCAGCTGAAAAATCAAAATTTCCTATATGTAGAAATGAATGAAAACAAAAACGTGCTTCTTGGTCTTAATTTAAGGTTAGGGGTAGGCTTAAAATCAGATGTTATGACATTGTGACTGGGCCAGCTAGTGACCTCTCGGCAAAACTGCCTCCAGAACAAGATTCATGACTATAACCTGCGGAGATGATTTATCCCCCCTGGGAATGGGGGATATAAAATGGGTTTGTATCGCTTTAACATTCTTTGACGTCACCCTGATGCAGATTTCACCGGGGAAGGAGGACACTGACGTGAAAGGAGTTAGACCGACAAAAAAAAAAGTACCAACATGATTTAGGCTCTTCTGTAGTCTGCTTTAACGGAGGGGGAATGGGTAGGCTAGTGCTGTCCGCTATTTTGGAAGAGAAGATTTTCTTCCGTTTGAACCAGTAATACTGTACAGAAATGCTAATACATCTGATGGGGTAAAGATAAAACATTCGAAAAGAAAAGCAACAATCTGGATTCTAGAGGGCCGGAGAGAACGTAGGGATGCTCGAGCGTTGTCACAGCGACACAACTTGCTAGGACATTGTGCACGCGCCCCGCCGAGAGGCAGCGTGAGCGAGCTAAAGAAGCAATCGCACAAGCGCAGCATCTTTTCGGTGCATGGCTATAACGGGTCGGAGGGGAATCACGGAAAACCACCGCTATTACCCAGAGACGAAGCAGGCAAGCACCACCATGATTCAAATCGTCCTCGCTATTTAAACTGTCGTTTGAGCTATCCTCTCCACCCGCAAAGGGCAAGCGGGTATGTTTTTGGGGGGTTGAAAATCAACCTGCTTGCAAAATCACTGTTGCCAATTTATGTAGACGAGGAATTAGACTAGATATCATTTTGTTGTCAGCAAATGAGTTATAAAGATATATATATAGAGACTCGTCAGATGAAAAGCCAAAGCTGGAAGAATGATTCCAAAATCAGTCTACATGCCTTCATCTCGTGTGTAATGCGCCTCACGCAGCAATAGGCTTTATTTGTTGGTAGCCTTTTCCTTTCGTCGTTGTCTCCCTGTCCCTCATCAGAATGTGGTAGTCCGGTCAATCTACCGGGATTGAGCGGGTGTTGTCGGTAAACAGAACCAGGGAAGCTTTCTAAAACCGTCTCCTTCTCCAAAGGACTATGCTTCAATATTTCCCCATCTAGAGGAACGGGGTGACAGCGATCTAGAAGTCAAAGAGGATTCCTTTTGAAAACCCCCCTTGGAATCTTGCTACCGTTTAGACCACATAACAGGTAAGCACATCGCTCTCTCGGTTGTCGAGCATGTAGGAATTATTTCCATATTTCACAGATAACGTGAATAAAACAAGCGATTCGTTTGCTTGTAATTACAATGTAATTAGGCTACATACATGTTTATTTGTCCCTTCCTTTCATGTTGGGTAGCAAATAGCATTAGAATGCCTTTGCAATCTCACTGATAGTTCTCACTGATCATCTCTCAATGATAACTCTCGTTTGAAGCTTTGCCTTCGAACCTGTTGTTAATGGTTGCGTGCTGTGGCGTTCACACTATGATGGGCTACACCCCCAACACGCAACCAGTTCAAAGCTTTTGAGACACCTTTTCCTGATAATGGTGCTGGCAGGGAATACATATCCTCCTTTTTTTGAATAAGGACTGAATTCAAAACTCTCCTTCGGTGGTCTCTCTCCACATATGTATATGTTGCCAGTTTGTGGTGCCATTGGAGGGTAGCCTCAAGTAGATTTATATCAAACCATCCAAAGCCTTTAGACAGTATTAGCATTTCAACCACACATTTGTTTGTCTTTAGAAGGTTTCACAAATATTCACAGATCAAGTCGAGCTTTACTACCTCTATTATAATATTTCCTCTGCTTTTTTAATGATTTACATTCATTACAATGTTTTAATGTTGTAGTTGTTTATGGGTGAAATGGTGCAATTGTATCCCCCCCCAAAGAGAGTTTCCAATGCAACCTATCTATCTGAGTATCTTATGTGTCAAGGGGTAGATAGCTAGCCCCGACAGGAAACGCCATGCCTGTGAGAACATATGTCTCTCACACACACTGACTGCAAAGAATGGGCCACATTTATATGCGGGGTTGGTATGGAGGGCATTCCAAGATCCATCCAGTTGATGGTAGAATTCAACAGAGACAAGAAGACCTCTGTTCTTATCAGCCCAAGAGGATGGGCGCATACGCACACGCGCATACACACACTCTCATGCACACACTCTATCACGCACACACACACACACACACACACACACACACACACACACACACACACACACACACACACACACACACACACACACACACACACACACACACACACACACACACACACACACACACACACACACACACACTCATTATCACACACACATTCTTAGGCACACACACCCAAACACACACATACACTCTGGCTGCACAGAGCTCTGTGGTTGCCCTATATAGCAGTTATTATGGATAGCTCTGTTTACCAGGGGGAAACTATTTAATGGATGCGAGAAATGTGTTGTGGGACTCTGTCCTTGTGCTGAATAGATGTTGTCACAGAGAGTTGTCTCGCTCTCTACTGGGAGCAAGATGGGAGGAGAAGTTGTGTGTGTGTGTGTGTGTGTGTGCAGGTTGTAGTGGCAGCCTAATCACTAGAAATAGACTTTGCTTTCAGATATTTGAAAAGGTCCTGAGAACGTCAATACACTATATGCCTTCCTCGTGCTTACTAAAAAAAAGAAAAACCATTACCCAGCACTGGGCGCAAACATGTGATGCTCGGAGCCGAAGCCCGTTGCTCAGACCACTGCGCCCCCGCAGGTCACAATGCTCTAGCAAGCAGTGAAAATACGTGATGATACTTGATAGTATGAGGTTGGTTGGTTTGCCGAGCCTTTCCCAAACTATAGCCCTAACTTCAACCACTCGGAATGAATGTCTAAACTGTTAACCTTTGAATCATTTATGTTTTAACCCTGTAACCATGCGGAATTAACTCTGTAACCATGCGGAATTTACTCTGTAACCATGCGGAATTAACTCTGTAACCATGCGGAATTAACTCTGTAACCATGCGGAATTAACCCTGTAACCATGCGGATTTAACCCTGTAACAATGCGGAATTAACTCTGTAACCATGCGGAATTAACCCTGTAACCATGCGGAATTAACTCTGTAACCATGCGGAATTAACTCTGTAACCATGCGGAATTAACCCTGTAACCATGCGGAATTAACCCTGTAACCATGCAGAATTAACCCTGTAACCATGCGGAATTAACCCTGTAACTATGCGGAATTAACTCTGTAACCATGCGGAATTAACTCTGTAACCATGCGGAATTAACCCTGTAACCATGCGGAATTAACCCTGTAACCATGCGGAATTAACTCTGTAACCATGCGGAATTAACCCTGTAACCATGCGGAGTTAACCCTGTAACCATGCGGAATTAACTCTGTAACCATGCGGAATTAACTCTGTAACCATGCTGAATTAACTCTCTAACCATGCGGAATTAACTCTGTAACCATGCGGAATTAACTCTGTAACCATGCGGAATTAACTCTGGAACCATGCGGAATTAACTCTGTAACCATGCGGAATTAACCCTGTAACCATGCGGAATTAACTCTGTAACCATGCGGAATTAACTCTGTAACCATGCTGAATTAATGTGTTAAAAATAGACGTTAATCCATAATACATCGAATTTCGAAGGGATGCTAAGAGATCTTGTTGGCAGTGGTGTTTGTGTGTGTGTGTTTGCATGTTTGCGCTCTTGTGTGTGCATGCACGTGAGGTGAGGAAGTGCGTGGGTGTGTGTGTGTGTATGTGAAGCTCATTGCTCTGCAGCAGCACATCTTGTTTATTTGTATGGCAACAGTGGATCCATGTGATGTAATTAATTCACAATGGGCCCACTAAACATGGGAGACAGGTAGTCTTGGTAAGGAGAGGTATATCTATAATTCCATGTGTATAACTTGTATTATCATTTACATTTATGATGAGTATTTCTGTTGAAATACAGAAATGTGGCTATGCAAAATCACTTGATGTTTTTGGAACTAGTGAATCTAAATAGCCAATGTAAACTCAGATTTTTTAAATATAAATATGAACTTTATCAAACAAAACATGCATGTATTGTGTAACATGAAGTCCTATGAGTGTCATCTGATGAAGATAATTCAAGGTTAGTGATTAATTTTATCTTTATTTCTGCTTTTTGTGAATGCTATATTTCGCTGGAAAATGGCTGTGCTTATTGTGGTTTGATGGAGACCTAACATAATCGTTTGTAGTGCTTTCGCTGAAAAGCCTATTTGAAATCGGACACTTTGGTGGGATTAACAACAAGATTGCCTTTAAAATGATATAAGACACGTGTGTTTTAGGAATTGTAATTATGAGAATTCTATGGTTTGAATTTGGCGCCCTCTATTTTCACTGGTAGATGTCATATCGATCCCGGTATTGGGATTGCAGTCATAACAGGTTTAACCTGTTAAGCTTCCCCCCTACTTTTTCGGAAATTCTGTTAAAAATCGCGCAACATTTTGGCGTCCTGCTACTCAGGCCAGGAATATAGTATATGCATATGATTAGTATGTGTGGATAGAAAACACTCAGACGTTTCCAAAACTGTTTAAATCACGGCTGTGACTATAACAGAACGTCTGTTTCATCGAAAAGCGCAGGAAAATCTGATCACTGGAGATGGAAAAAAATATCCATGCGCCACTCCCATGAATTGTTAAAGGTGAACCGTAATATATTAGGCCAAGCTTGCAGTACCTACAGCTACCACAGGATATATAGAGTCTCCTCATTTGAATCTGAATTGATTCTTGGTAGATCCGCCCAAAGGGAACCGATTCTCTCCGACCACCGACCCGAGGCATTGTCTCTGTGTTTTTCCGGACATTTTTCCACACGGCAGGCTATCGAATTTACATCGCCTCCTGATGATTTTTATAGCTTATTAACGTGTAGTTATACCTAAAGTTGCATTAGAAAGGTATTTCGAAGTGTTTTGTGAAAGTTTATCGTCGAATTTTTAACTTTTAAAAAATGACGTTACGTTATGAAACGCTCTTTTTTTCCGTTTTCCACACAGTCTTCATAGATCGATATCTAGGCTATATATGGACCGATTTAATCCAAAAAAAGACCCAGTATTGATTATGGGACATCAAGGTGTGCAAAGAAAGAAGATGGTCAAAGGTAATTAATGTTTTATATTTTATTGTGCGGTTTGTGTAGCGCCGACTATGCTAATTCTTTTGTTTACATCCCCACGGGTCTTTTGGGGTGTTGCATGCTATCAGATAATAGCTTCTCATGCTTTCGCCGAAAAGCATTTTAAAAATCTGACACGGTGGCTAGATTCACAATGACTGTAGCTTTATTTTAATACCAAACATGTGTATTTTAATGAACGTTTGCGTTTTAACTAATACTATTAGCATGTAGCGTCGCGCATGTGCATTTCTAGAGCTCTAGGTGGGACGTCTGCGTCTCAAGTAAGCTCAAGAGGTTGGGAAATTCCAGAAAATTACGTCATGGCTTTAGAAGCTTCTGATAGGCTAATTGACATCATTTGAGTGAATTGGAGGTGTACCTGTGGATGTATTTCAAGGCCTACCTTCAGTTGCAGTGCCTCTTTGCTTGACATCATGGGAAAATCTAAATAAATCAGCCAAGACCCCAGAAAAAATATTGTAGACCTCCACAAGTCTGGTTCATCCTTGGGAGAAATTTCCAAACACCTGAAGTACCACGTTCATCTGTACAAACCATAGTACGCAAGTATAAACACCATGGGACCACGCAGCCGTCATACCACTCAGGAAGGAGACACATTCTGTCTCCTAGAGATGAACATACTTTGTTTTTAAAAGTGCATATCAATCACAGAACAACAGCAAAGGACCTTGTGAAGATGCTGGAGGAAACCGGTACAAAAGTATCTATATCCACAGTGAAATGAGTACTATATCGACATAACCTGATAGGCCGCTCAGCAAGGAAGAAGCCACTGCTCCAAAAAACGACCATAAAAAAGCATGACTACAACTTTCAACTGCACATGGGGACAAAGATTATACTTTTTGGAGAAATGTCCTCTGGTCTGATGAAAGAAAAATAGAACTGTTTGGCCATAATGACCATCGTTATGTTTGGAGGAAAAAGGGGGGGGCTTGCAAGCCGAAGAACACCATCCCAACTGTGAAGCACGGGGGTGGCAGCATCATGTCGTGTGGGTGCTTTGCTGCAGGAGGAACTGGTGTACTTCACAAAATAGATGGCTTCATGAGGACAGAAAATGGATATACTGAAGCAACATCTCAAGACATAAGTCAGGAAGTTAAAGCTTGGTCGCAAATGGGTCTTGTCCAAATGGACAATGACCCCAAGCATACTTCCAAAGTTGTGGCAAAATGGCTTAAGGACAACAAAGTCAAGGTATTGGAGTGGCCATCACAAAGCCCTGACCTCAATCCTATAGGACATTTGTGGGCAGAACTGGAAAAGCGTGTGCTAGCAAGGCCTACAAACCTGACTCAGTTACACCAGCTCTGTCAGGAGGAATGGGCCAAAATTCCCCCAACTTATTGTGGGAAGCTTGTGGAAGGCTACCCAAAATATTTGACCCATGTAAAACAATTTAAAGGCAATGCTACCAAATACTAATTGAGTAAATGTAAACTTCTGACCCATTGGGAATGTGATGAAAGAAATAAAAGATGAAAGAAATTATGACATTTCACATTCTTAAAATAAAGTTGTGATCCTAACTGACCTAAAACAGGGAATTGTTACTAGGATTAAATGTCAGGAATTGTGAAAAACTGAGTTTAAATGTGTTTGGCTGTGTTTGGTGTATGTAAACTTCCGACTTCAACTGCACATACATTCATGCTACACACACACAGCACAAATGTTGCTACCAGACTCTAATATATGATTGCTAATACTGCAATATTCAAACAATTGCCCTCCAATCCCCCCTTCCCCAAAACACATGTAAATATTGGACTATAAATTGTGCCTTCCTCTATTATACTTACAGTGGCAAGAAAAAGTATGTGAACCCTTTGGAATTACCTGGATTTCTGCATAGATTTGTCATGAAATGTGATCTGATCTTCATCTAAGTCACAACAATAGACAAACACAGTCTACCTGAACTAATAACACACAAACAAGTATGCTGTCACACCCTGATCTGTTTCACCTGTCCTTGTGATTGTCTCCACCCCCTCCAGGTGTCGCTGATTTTCTCCAGTGTATTTATCCCTGTGTTTCCTGTCTCTCTGTGCCAGTTCGTCTTGTATGTTTCCAAGTCAACCAGCGTTTCCCCCATTCTCCTGCTTTTGGCATTCTCCTTTTTCTAGTCCTCCTGGTTTTGACCCTTGCCTGTTTCTGGACTTTGTACCTGCCTGCCTGACCATTCTGTCTGCCTTGACCACGAGCCTGTCTGCCACTCTGTACCTCCTGGACTCTGATCTGGTTTTGACCTTTTGCCTGTCCATGACCTCTTGCCTTCTCCTTTTGGATTAATGAACATTGTAAGACTCCAACCATCTGCCTCCTGTGTCTGCATCTGGGTCTCACCTTGTGTCATGATATGTTTTCATGTCTATTGAACAGACTGTGTAAACATTCACAGTGCAGAGTGGAATAAGTATGTCAACCCTTGGATTTAATAACTGGTTGACCCTCCTTTTTGCAGCAATAACCTCAACCAAACATTTTCTGTAGTTGCGGAACAGATCTGCACAATGGTCAGGAGGAATTTTGGACCGTTCCTCTTTACAAAACTGTTAAAGTTAAGCAATATTCTTGGGATGTCTGGTGTGAACTGCTCTCTTCAGGTCATGCCACAGCATCTCAATCGGGTTGAGGTCAGGACTCTGACTGGGCCACTCCAGAAGGCATATTTTCTTCTGTTGAAGCCATTCTGGTGTTGATTTACTTCTGTGTTTTGGGTTGTTGTCCTGTTGCATCACCCAACTTCTGTTGAGCTTCAATTGGCGGACAGATAGCCTTACATTCTCCTGTAAAATGTCTTGATAAACTTGGGAATATATTTTTCCTTCGATGATAGCAAGCAAACCGTGATGCTCCCTCCACCATACTTTACAGTGGGGATGAGGTTTTGATGCTGGTGTGCTGTGCCATTTTTTTTCTCCTCACATAGTGTTGTATGTTCCTTCCAAACAACTCAACTTTAGACTTTTACGAACATCAGACGTGCAGCAATGTTTTTTTTTGGACAGCAATCGCTTCTTCCATGGTGTCCTCCCATGAACACCATTCTTGTTTAGTGTTTTAGGTATCGTAGACTTGCCAAGATGTCCTGCAGAGATGTTAGCATGTCCCAGAGATTTATGTAAGTCTTTAGTTGACATTCTAGGATTCTTCTTAACCTCTTGCAGTCATCTTTGCAGGGCCGCCACTCCTCGGGTCCGTAGCAACAGTGCTGAACTTTCTCCATTTATAGACAATTTGTCTTACCGTGGACAGAGATGGCCGCCTCGCTTCGCGTTCCTAGGAAACTATGCAGTTTTTTGTTTTTTTACGTGTTATTTCTTACACTAGTACCCCAGGTCATCTTAGGTTTCTTTACATACAGCCGACAAGAACTACTGAATATAAGATCAGCGTCAACTCACCATCAGTACGACCAAGAATATGTTTTTCGCGATGCGGATCCTGAGTTCTGCCTTACAACCAGTGTAACCGAGTGGATCACATGCAGCGACCAAAAAAAAAAAAACGACTCAGAAAAAGAGGGAAACGAAGCGGTCTTCTGGTCAGACTCCGGAGACGGGCACATCGTGCACCACTCCCCAGCATTCTTCTTGCCAATGTCCAGTCTCTTGACAACAAGGTTGATGAAATCCGAGCAAGGGTAGCATTCCAGAGGGACATCAGAGACTGTAACGTTCTCTGCTTCACGGAAACATGGCTCACTGGAGAGACGCAATCCGAAGCGGTGCAGCCAGCGGGTTTCTCCACGCATCGCGCCGACAGAAACAAACATCTCTCTGGTAAGAAGACGGGCGGGGGCGTATGCCTTATGGCCAACGTGACATGGTGTGATGAAGGAAACATACAGGAACTCAAATCCTTCTGTTCACCTGATTTAGAATTCCTCACAATCAAATGTAGACCGCATTATCTACCAAGAGAATTCTCTTCGATTATAATCACAGCCGTATATATCCCCCCCAAGCAGACACATCGATGGCTCTGAACGAACTTTATTTAACTCTCTGCAAACTGGAAACGATTTATCCGGAGGCTGCATTCATTGTAGCTGGGGATTTTAACAAGGCTAATCTGAAAACAAGACTCCCTAAATTTTATCAGCATATTGATTGCGCAACCAGGGGTGGAAAGACCCTGGATCATTGTTACTCTAACTTCCGCGACGCATATAAGGCCCTGCCCCGTCCCCCTTTCGGAAAAGCTGACCACGACTCCATTTTGTTGATCCCTGCCTACAGACAGAAACTAAAACAAGAAGCTCCCACGCTGAGGTCTGTCCAACGCTGGTCCGACCAAGCTGACTCCACACTCCAAGACTGCTTCCATCACGTGGACTGGGAGATGTTTCGTATTGCGTCAGACAACAACATTGACGAATACGCTGATACGGTGTGCGAGTTCATTAGAACGTGCGTTGAAGATGTCGTTCCCATAGCAACGATTAAAACATTCCCTAACCAGAAACCGTGGATTGATGGCAGCATTCGTGTGAAACTGAAGGCACGAACCACTGCTTTTAATCAGGGCAAGGTGTCTGGTAACATGACTGAATACAAACAGTGCAGCTATTCCCTCCGCAAGGCTATCAAACAAGCTAAGCGCCAGTACAGAGACAAAGTAGAATCTCAATTCAACGGCTCAGACACAAGAGGTATGTGGCAGGGTCTACAGTCAATCACGGACTACAGGAAGAAACCCAGCCCAGTCACGGACCAGGATGTCTTGCTCCCAGGCAGACTAAATAACTTTTTTGCCCGCTTTGAGGACAATACAGTGCCACTGACACGGCCTGCAACGGAATCATGCGGTCTCTCCTTCACTGCAGCCGAAGTGAGTAAGACATTTAAACGTGTTAACCCTCGCAAGGCTGCAGGCCCAGACGGCATCCCCAGCCGCGCCCTCAGAGCATGCGCAGACCAGCTGGCCGGTGTGTTTACGGACATATTCAACCAATCCCTATACCAGTCTGCTGTTCCCACATGCTTCAAGAGGGCCACCATTGTTCCTGTTCCCAAGAAAGCTAAGGTAACTGAGCTAAACGACTACCGCCCGTAGCACTCACATCCGTCATCATGAAGTGCTTTGAGAGACTAGTCAAGGACCATATCACCTCCACCCTACCTGACACCCTTGACCCACTCCAATTTGCTTACCGCCCAAATAGGTCCACAGACGATGCAATCTCAACCACACTGCACACTGCCCTAACCCATCTGGACAAGAGGAATACCTATGTGAGAATGCTGTTCATCGACTACAGCTCGGCATTCAACACCATAGTACCCTCCAAGCTCGTCATCAAGCTCGAGACCCTGGGTCTCGACCCCGCCCTGTGCAACTGGGTACTGGACTTCCTGACGGGCCGCCCCCAGGTGGTGAGGGTAGGCAACAACATCTCCTCCCCGCTGATCCTCAACACTGGGGCCCCACAAGGGTGCGTTCTGAGCCCCCTCCTGTACTCCCTGTTCACCCACGACTGCGTGGCCATGCACGCCTCCAACTCAATCATCAAGTTTGCGGACGACACAACAGTGGTAGGCTTGATTACCAACAACGACGAGACGGCCTACAGGGAGGAGGTGAGGGCCCTCGGAGTGTGGTGTCAGGAAAATAACCTCACACTCAACGTCAACAAAACTAAGGAGATGATTGTGGACTTCAGGAAACAGCAGAGGGAACACCCCCATCCACATCGATGGAACAGTAGTGGAGAGGGTAGCAAGTTTTAAGTTCCTCGACATACACATCACAGACAAACTGAATTGGTCCACTCACACAGACAGCATCGTGAGGAAGGCGCAGCAGCGCCTCTTCAACCTCAGGAGGCTGAAGAAATTCGGCTTGTCACCAAAAGCACTCACAAACTTCTACAGATGCACAATCGAGAGCATCCTGGCGGGCTGTATCACCGCCTGGTATGGCAACTGCACCGCCCTCAACCGTAAGGCTCTCCAGAGGGTAGTGAGGTCTGCACAACGCATCACCGGGGGCAAACTACCTGCCCTCCAGGACACCTACACCACCCGATGCTACAGGAAGGCCATAAAGATCATCAAGGACATCAACCACCCGAGCCACTGCCTGTTCACCCCGCTGTCATCCAGAAGGCGAGGTCAGTACAGGTGCATCAAAGCTGGGACCGAGAGACTGAAAAACAGCTTCTATCTCAAGGCCATCAGACTGTTAAACAGCCACCACTAACATTGAGTGGCTACTGCCAACACACTGTCAATGACACTGACTCTACTCCAGCCACTTTAATCATGGGAATTGATGGGAAATTATGTAAATATATCACTAGCCACTTTAAACAATGCTACCTTATATAATGTTACTTACCCTACATTGTTCATCTCATATGCATACGTTGATACTGTACTCTATATCATCGACTGCATCCTTATGTAATACATGTATCACTAGCCACTTTAACTATGCCACTTGGTTTACATACTTATCTCATATGTATATACTGTACTCGATATCATCTACTGTATCTTGCCTATGCTGCTCTGTACCATCACTCATTCATATATCCTTATGTACATATTCTTTATCCCCTTACACTGTGTATAAGACAGTAGTTTTTTTTGGGAATTGTTAGTTAGATTACTTGCTCGTTATTACTGCATTGTCGGAACTAGAAGCACAAGCATTTCGCTACACTCGCATTAACATCTGCTAACCATGTGTATGTGACAAATAAAATTTGATTTGATTTGGTAAACATCAAGGCTTTTAGAGATACTTTTGTAACCATTTCTTGCTTTATGCAAGAATTCTTAATCTTAGGTCTTTTGAGATCTCTTTCTTCAAGGCATGGTTCACATCAGGCAATGCATCTTGTGAATAGCAAACTCAAATTTCGTGAGTGTTTTTTATAGGGCTGGGCAGCTCTAACCAACATCTCCAATCTAGTCTCATTGATTGGACTCAAGGTTAGCTGACTCCTGACACCAATTAGCTTTTGGAGAAGTCATTAGCCTAGGGGTTCACATACTTTTTCTAACCTACACTGTGAAAGTTTAAATGATGTATTCAAAATAGACAAGAAAAATACAATAATTTGTGTGTTATTAGTTCAAGCAGACTGTGTTTGTCTATTGTTGTAACTTAGATGAAGATCAGATCAAATTTTATGACCAATTTATGCAGAAATCCAGGGAAATCCAAAGGGTTCACATACTTTTTTCTTGCCACTGTATGTTAATGTTTACTACTGAGCCATTTACTTTATGTTCATAGTCTTCTTTTTTTATTATTTTTTATCGTTGTTGCATTGTGATATCCTGTATATACGACTAATAAAACTTGAAAGGTGAAAGCACTCTCCCTGTAACGGTTTTCTAGTGGTGATGAAGGAGAGTCGGACCAAACTGCAGCGTGTCGATTGCGATCCATATTTATTAAACAAAACGTAAACACGACTAAACACTAAACACTAAACACTACAAAACAATAAACGTAATGAAAACCGAAAACAGCCTATCTAGTGCAAACTAACAGAGAGTACAAGTAAGACACTAAGGACAATCACCCACGACAAACTCAAAGAATATGGCTGCCTAAATATGGTTCCCAATCAGAGACAACGATAAGCACCTGCCTCTGATTGAGAACCACTCCAGACAGCCATAGACCTTGCTAGACAACCCACTAAGCTACAATCCCAATACCACCACCAAAACCCCAAGACAAACACACCACAATTACAAAAACCCCATGCCACACCCTGGCCTGACCAAATACATAAAGATAAACACAAAATACTTTGACCAGGGCGTGACAGAACCCCCCTAAGGTGCGGACTCCCGAACGCACCTCAAAACAATAGGGAGGGTCCGGGTGGGCGTCTGTCCATGGTGGCGGCTCCGGCGCGGGACGTGGACCCCACTCCTTTAATGTCTTAGTCCCCTCTCCCTTCGTCCCTGGATAGTCCACCCTCGCCGCCGACCATGGCCTAGTAGTCCCCACCCAGAACCCCACTGGACTGAGGAGCAGATCGGGACTGAAGGACAGCTCGGGACCGAGGCAGCTCGGGACTGAGGGGAAGCTCGGGAGTGAGAGAAAGCTCAGGAGTGAGAGGAAGCTCAGGAGTGAGAGGAAGCTCAGGAGTGAGAGGAAGCTCAGGAGTGAGAGGAAGCTCAGGAGTGAGAGGAAGCTCAGGAGTGAGAGGAAGCTCAGGAGTGAGAGGAAGCTCAGGCAGGTAGATAGATCTACCAGCTCCTGGCTGGCTGGTGGTTTCAGCAGATCCTGGCTGACTGGCAGATCCTGGCTGACTGGCAGATCCTGGCTGACTGGCAGATCTGGAAGAGTCTGGTTGACTGGCAGATCTGGAAGAGTCTGGTTGACTGGCAGATCTGGAAGAGTCTGGTTGACTGGCAGATCTGGAAGAGTCTGGTTGACTGGCAGATCTGGAAGAGTCTGGCTGACTGGCAGATCTGGAAGAGTCTGGCTGACTGGCAGATCTGGAAGAGTCTGGCTGACTGGCAGATCTGGAAGAGTCTGGCTGACTGGCAGATCTGGCGGCGCTGGGCAGACTGGCGGCGCTGGGCAGACTGGCGGCGCTGGGCAGACTGGCGGCGCTGGGCAGACTGGCGATGCTGGGCAGACTGGCGGCGCTGGGCAGACTGGCGGTGCTGGGCAGACTGGCGGTGCTGGGCAGACTGACGACGCTGGGCAGACTGACGACGCTGGGCAGACTGGCGACGCTGGGCAGACTGGCGATGCTGGGCAGACTGACGGCGCTGGGCAGACTGGCGACGCTGGGCAGACTGGGGGCACTGGCGGCGCTGGGCAGACTGGCGGCACTAGCTGCTCCATATAGGCTGACAGCTCTGGCGGCTTCTTACAGACTGACCGCTCTGGCGGCTCCGTGCTGACTGGCAGCTCCTTGCAGACTGGCAGCTCCTTGCAGACTGGCAGCTCCTTACAGACTGACAGCTCCGTGCAGACTGACAGCTCCGTGCAGACTGACAGCTCCTTGCAGACTGGCAGCTCCATGCAGACTGGCAGCTCCATGCAGACTGGCAGCTCCATGCAGACTGGCTGCTCTATGCAGACTGACAGCTCTGGCTGCTTCATGCAGACTGACATCTCTGGCTGCTCCATGTAGACTGGCTGCTTCATGCAGACTGGCAGCTCGGGCTGCTCCATGCAGACTGACAGCTCTGACTGCTCCATGCAGACTGACAGCTCTGGCTGCTCCATGTAGACTGACTGCTTCATGCAGACTGGCAGCTCGGGCTGCTTCATGTAGACTGACAGCTCTGGCTGCTCCATGCAGACTGACAGCTCTGACTGTTCCATGCAGACTGACAGCTCTGGCTGCTTCATGCAGACTGACAGCTCTGGCTGCTTCATGCAGACTGGCAGCTCTGGCTGCTCCATGCAGACTGGCAGCTCTGGCTGCTCCATGCAGACTGGCTGCTTCATGCAGACTGGCAGCTCTGGCTGCTCCATGCAGACTGACAGCTCTGGCTGCTCCATGCAGACTGACAGCTCTGGCTGCTCCATGCAGACTGACAGCTCTGGCTGCTCCTTGCAGACTGGCAGCTCTGGCTGCTCCATGCAGACTGACAGCTCTGGCTGCTCCATGCAGACTGACATCTCTGGCTGCTCCATGCAGACTGACAGCTCTGGCTGCTCTATGCGGACTGACAGCTCTGGCTGCTCTATGCGGACTGACAGCTCTGGCTGCTCCATGCAGGCTGGCAGCTCTGGCTTCTCCATGCAGGCTGGCAGCTCTGGCTGCGCTGAACAGGCGGGAGACTCCGGCAGCGTAGGAGAGGAGAAAGGCTCTGGCTGCGCTAAACAGGCGGGAGGCTCCGGCAGCGCTGTAGAGGAGGAAGGCTCTGGCTGCGCTGAACAGGCGGGAGGATCCGGCAGCGCTGTAGAGGAGAAAGGCGCTGGCTGCGCTGAACAGGCGAGGCACACTGAAGGCCTGGTGCGTGGTGCTGGAACTGGTGGTACTGGATCGAGGACACGCACAGGAAGCCTGGAGCGGGGAGCTGCTACCGGAGGACTGGAGTGTGGAGGTGGCACAGGATGGGCTAGACCGTGAAGGCGTACTGGAGATCTTGAGAGCAGTGTTGGCACAGGATGTGCAAGGCTAGGGATGTGCACAGGAGGCCTGGTGCGTGAGGCTGGCACCAACTTCACCAGCCGACTAACACGCACCTCAGGACGAGTATGGAGCGCTAACCCAGGTGCCATCAAATCCCCAACACGTTCCGTCGGGCGAATTCCATGCAAAAAGCACCAACACAGCAACTCCCTCATTTCTCTCTCCTCCAATTTCCCCATTAACTCCTTCACAGTCTCTGGTTCTGGTCTCCTCCTTGGCTCCTCACGATAAACAGGGAGAGTTGGCTCAGGTCTGACTCCTGACTCTGCCACACTCTCCCTGAGCCCCCCAAGAAATTTTTGGGGCTGATTCTCAGGCTTCCATCCGCTACGCCGTGCTGCCTCCTCATATCTGCGCCTCTCAGCTTTCGCCGCCTCCAGTTCTTCCTTGGGGCGGCGATATTCTCCAGGCTGAGCCCAGGGTCCTTTACCGTCCAGTTCTTCCTCCCATGTCCATTTCTCCAGGTGGTGCAGCCTCTCCCACTGCAGCTGCTGCTGCTCCTGCTGCTGCTGCCTCTGTTGCCTCTCCTGTGGTTCCTGCCTGTTAACACGCTGCTTGGTCCGTTGGTGGTGGGTGATTCTGTAACGGTTTTCTAGTGGTGATGAAGGAGAGTCGGACCAAACTGCAGCGTGTCGATTGCGATCCATATTTATTAAACAAAACGTAAACACGACTAAACACTAAACACTAAACACTACAAAACAATAAACGTAATGAAAACCGAAAACAGCCTATCTAGTGCAAACTAACAGAGAGTACAAGTAAGACACTAAGGACAATCACCCACGACAAACTCAAAGAATATGGCTGCCTAAATATGGTTCCCAATCAGAGACAACGATAAGCACCTGCCTCTGATTGAGAACCACTCCAGACAGCCATAGACCTTGCTAGACAACCCACTAAGCTACAATCCCAATACCACCACCAAAACCCCAAGACAAACACACCACAATTACAAAAACCCCATGCCACACCCTGGCCTGACCAAATACATAAAGATAAACACAAAATACTTTGACCAGGGCGTGACACTCCCTCCCCATTCACTCTAATGGGACCGACGCCATGGCAGCCACAATACAGAGTGACACCATTTGAGCTGGGAGCGATTATGGCGTCCGTTCTGTAAATTAATTACTGTGGCCAATAATAATTATGACCAGAGCTTTGGCAGTAGCAGGAGAGGCAGATTGCAACAGTGGTAGAGATGGAGAGAGGAGGCTGGACGGCCTGGCGTTGAGCTGTTCCCTCTGTCTGTATGGCATTCTTTGCCTGTCCGGCTTGCCTTTCCGTCTGTCTGTGCCCCTGGCACCTGGGCACGTGCTGAACAGAACACTCGGACAGCTTTCCCTAATGGGCACAGGGAGTGACAGTGCTTGGGCAGGAAGTAGGAGGCTACAGAGGGGGGACACAAAATGTTGGTGGGGCTGATTCTCCCTCAACACCGTGATGCAGCCTTGTAGGTAAAAGGAGCTAGATGCGGGTCTGCGGGGAGAAGTCAGTCACACGCTGGGTAGGCACAGTGTAAGCAGTAAGCATACACACATGCACACACACGCTACGTCCGTCACACGGTGTGAAAGTGCCTGCCATCATCTGTACTACTACTAACTAACAGAGACATGCCTGTCTGTCTGCCTGGCTGGCTATTGGCTGACCACTCAAATCATGAAGCTAGCCAAAATCTGTTGCTGCAAATCTAAACACCACTAAAATGGTCTCTGATGTTTTTATTTCATCCGCCTCATGCCGCGAGATCCAGCCTTGCCTCGACTCAACACACACACACACACACACACACACACACGTCTCAGTGCTCACAGGCATCTGGCAACACCGTCCGCAGGCAGAATCTTTCATTTACATATCGTCGTCTGATGTGTTTGCAGGCGCTCGTTTGTTTTGCCAAATTACAACACTCTTTTTAGCTGTTCAGCTTTTTATCCTCATCTCATCTCCCTTTTGCTGAAAACCTGCCGTGTTATTCCCTTATTCTGAGAAAACCCGTTTGGAACATACTGCCTCTCTTAATACCCCACGTCATTCCTATTTGTGTGAACTCCATAGACTGTGAATGTTACTGCACAACAAACAGGATTTAGGATAGGCAGAGATGGAAGGATAAACAGAAGGAGAGGGGGGGTAGAGAAATATCGGGGAAGAGAGAGAGGGATAGAGGGGAAGAGGGATAAGAGGGGGAGAGCTAGAGAGAGAGTACACAGCCTGGTTTGGTCCATCAAATAGAGGCAGCAGCAACAGTAGCAGCATGTCCGTACACAGCGACCTCTCACCCTCACATATGGCTGCCTTCTGCCCTTCACAACCATGCCAGACAAAAGCTGGGTTCGAATACTCATTCTAACTGCACTAAACATACTATTTATGATGTAAATTGAGTATGTGGTATGCTCATTTGTCATAGTGGATATATAGTTAGTATGCCAAAAGTTCCCGGATGCCGTACTAAATTCACCAACATACAAAGTATCCAAGCAATGGACACTATTTCCATGCTTTTGTGGCCCATAATGCAATTCTTCAGAAAAAGGATGCGGCTGAAAACTTCTTCAGATTTGAAGAAAATGCCGGAAAATATACAGCTGAAATTTGACGAGAGGGGATACAAATGTATTGCTTTAACTAATTAGGACAATTAGGACAAATGTTTAGAAAATGTTGAGCAATGTAATAATGTAATGACTATACAAATAAGTTACATGTTATGTTGGCTGACAATTTGTTAGCTACGCTATCCTTACGAACCGCATAGCATTACTGCAGTATGTATTGGAATGTTAGCTAGCTACCTAATGTTAGTTGGCTACTAATATATCGAACTTGTCAGGCAGTATATTAACTATATGCTATCTAACTAACTACTCAACGTTTACTGACTTGACTATTCACGTCATTCTAAGCTAAGTGGTATAATCAGAGTGCGTTCTCAATGGACATAGTGGCTATCTACTCCGATTTCAGAGCACTCTCGTCTGAGTGTGCCAGAGCACAGAATAACTGATGAATTTATGAACGCTCAACACCCGTTGAATATGACCGGTGTCAGTAAATGTCGGCCAAAAAAAGTGTCATTTAATTGTTGCCAGCAGCACAGTTACAGTTACCAACACTCTAGATAACATGAAAACAGCCTAACCAGTTTTAATAGGGCTAGTAAAATGGTTAGAGTGAGGTGTTCTCATTTGTGTCTGGAAGTAGCTAGCAAGCTAGCCAACATTAGCCAGTTAGCTTGGGTGCTTACTGCCGTTGTGAGGTCAGAATGCGCTTGGATCAACCCTACTCCTCGGCCAGAGCTTCTAGTGTGCGCTCCGAGAATGAAACGCTCAGAATTTATGTACAAGCAGTCTGACAACGCTCTGGATTTACTAACGCCCAGAGAGTGAGTCATTTGTTATGCTAACAAGCTAGCAAGAGGTTGCATCAGCATCAACTTCCAGTAGACAGGCGAAGAGCTAGTACGCTCAACTGAAAGGATACCGTTCGTTTACTAAAATGAACTAAGTGAGTATTTTTATTTAACTAGGCAAGTCAGTTAAGAACAAATTCTTATTTATAATGATGGCCTAGGAACAGTGGGTTAACTGCCTTGTTCAGGTGCAGAACAACATATTTTTACCATGTCAGCTCGGGGATTCGATCTAGCAACTTTTCAGTTACTAGCCCAACGCTCTAACCACTAGGCTACCTGCCGCCCTGTATGTAGTATACAGTATGTAAGTATGGGTATTCAAACACATCATAGTGCTTGTTCTGTTGTTTGGATCAAAATACAGTTCAATAGTATGTACTTGTTAGTTACTGCATTAGTACACAGTAGTTTTATAAGTACTTGATACAGTAGTTGATTACTCTGTCAGTAATCTGAATATGACTGCTGCAATGGTCAATCTCAGGGGTAGACAGCAGTGTGGAAAAGATGCTCCAGGAGCCTAAGCTTAGTGCAGTGTGAGTTAGAGCCTGAATAATCACACTCCACTGCTAGGTCTCAGTTAAAGGTCTCGCGCTAAAGGTGGTTAGCCTAGCCTAGCGCCCAGCCATCCATCCGTACCCTGCAGAGGTAGCGCTAACCCACGTTATCCTAGCCTAGCATCCAGCCTTCCACCCATAACTTAGAATGCTAAACACAGACCCATGAAGCTGCCCATCTCCCAGCTTAAAAAAACAACTGAATTTAGGGCAATCTCTTACACATCATCTTAGATCCACCCGCAAAAATGATCTTTGATCAACTAGCTTTGACTCAGAACATGACTCTGGAAAAAGCCAGTAATTCAAAGGGAAACCTGGTTAAGTAAAAGTCAAAGGTAAAAATTCTCCGGTGCTCAACTCCCACAATATACAGTATACTTAAGTACATGCTAATTAATGTATGACAATACTTTATTTAGTGAGCAGGGCAGCCCATTAACTACAGTCATTCATGCCTAACTCTATACCTGGACAGTTAAGGGCAGGGGTGTGTGTGTGTGTGTGTGTGTGTGTGTGTGTGTGTGTGTGTGTGTGTGTGTGTGTGTGTGTGTGTGTGTGTGTGTGTGTGTGTGTGTGCATAGGAGTGGTATTTACCCTAACACCCTTAGCTAAAGAGGTGTGCGCCAGAGATATGTTGGGGTGAGAGCAGCGTGGTCTTGACTGATGTGCGTGCGTGCGTGCGTGTGATATTTAGCTGCCTTAGTTAGGAGGCTAGATGTGTAGTTGGGTCAGAGAAGTGAGAACACCAAGGTGCTATCTGACGAGGTGTGTGTTTGTGTGCAAATGTGTGTGTGTGCTCATACGTGTTATGTGTATGTATACCGATGTGTGTGTGTGCGCGCGTGAGCGTTCGTGCCTGTATGTGGCGGTGGGGAGCGTGACGGACCAGTGCTGAGAATAATTAACTCTGGTGAGCCAGTATCCGTGGTGACGGAGCAACTGCTGTGATTGGAATGCTTGTCAAATAGGGTCATCACACTCTGCAGGTGGCATTGGGAACACTTCAATTGCATCTCACACACACATGCAGATGAACGCGCACACACACGCACACAAATGAATGCACACAAACATACGGATGTGCACACAGACCCACACAGTTGCTGCAAATCAAACCACATGTAGGTCCTCACAGGTAGAAATATCCTCACACACCTCTCTTCACACGTATGAATCCCACAGCTCTCACAACATCAACCATGCCTACATGTGTCCAATCCATGTCTACTCAGGACACACAGCACACACACACACACACACACACACACACACACACACACACACACACACACACACACACACACACACACACACACACACACACACACACAGAGGCATATGGCAAGAAGCTGGCTGTTCGTTAGCGCTACTGACATCTCTGACAAATTGACTCCTTTATGCGAGTGGAAGTGTGTGAGGGGGAGGTGGGGGGAAGGAGGGAGGAGAGCAGGTGGAGCATCTCACTCACACGCTCCGAGGGCGAGCGACGGAGAACGATAATGACAAGGCCTATACCTGTGACATTACAGATGCTCACCAAGCAGAGAGAGGCAAGGGAGTCGGAAGCAGATAAGGGAGACGGCGGGGTTTTTGTGTGTGTGTGTGTGTGTGTGTGTGTGTGCGTGTGTGTGTGCGTGTGTGGGTGCGTGGGTGCGTGCGTGGGTGCGTGCGTGCGTGCGTGCGTGCGTGTGTGTGTCTACCCACAATCAGACAGTCCCAAGACTAAAAAAGGAAGACAATGAGAGGAGGTAGAGTGATGAAAGAGAGGGATAACTTGGTAGAATTTGCTTCAGTCAACACCAGGTCTAATGAAAGGTTTTCATGAAGGTTAATATCATGAAGGTTTTGATATTGTAGAAGGTATTTTCGGTACACCACCATCTGATGTCCCTTCACATAGCGGTGAACGTTTGTCATGTTTTACATTGCAAAAGGCAACAGCTACCTTATAATTCAGCTGTGGGAAATGATAGTCCCCTGAGTGAAATAAATTGGACCACTTAATTTTGAGAGCAGAATCTTTTGTGGAACTAGGTAAGTATTGTGTAATGACAAACTGTGTAGGTTTAATAGTACTTTTCAAAGTATTGCAGAAAAGGACTTATCTTCTAACTATGTTGTCAAACACACTAGTTGGAATGTAGTGAATGGTATAGAATATGATAAAGTGCTGAATTTGAGCTTTTGATTAAGAAATTAAGAAGCATTACAAACTGGGTGGTTCGAGCCCTGAATGCTGATTGGCTGAAAGCAGTGGTATATCAGACCGTAAACCACTGCTCTAATTACGTTGGTAACCAGTTTATAATAGCAATAGCAAGGCACCTCGGGGGTTTGTGATATATGGTCAATATACCACTGCTAAGGGCTGTGTCCAAGCACTCCGCTTTGCGTCTTGCATAAGAACAACCCTTAGCTGTGCTATATTGGCCATATACAACACCACCTCGGGCCTTATTGCTTAAATATACCATGTGATTTTTGTATGACATTTCTAACTTTGTTGTATAATCATCTTTTGCAATATGATGGAAATTCACAATATATTGCAAAGATGTCCTCTGGCTTTTGGGGGGTGTTCGGTCAGTTTGCCTTTTAGCTCCAGGATGGTGTGTTTGTTTGTTGCTGCTCCCTATTTGGTGATTCTCTTTGATGCCCTTTGATAAGTTGGCTCTTATGTCTTACTTTGGCTGTGCATCTCAGATGGAGCTATTGCAGCAGTGTGTTGTGAGGTGATGTTGGGTTTGGTTGATGTCAATGTCTTTTTCTGAGCAACATCGTTAAGATCTCTTCATCAAAGGGAGAAGATCTGCCCATATTCTAACGCACTGTAAACAACATTACAATAACATTCTAATGCAATGTAAACATTACAATAACATTCTAATGCAATGTAAACATTACAATAATATTCTGATGCAACGTAAACATTACAATAATATTCTGTAAACATCATTCCAATAATATTCTGTAAACAACATTGCAATACAATTCCAACCAAATATGGGAATATATTGGGAATAATATATTCTCAATTATATGGAAATAACAGTATGCTCATTATGGAATAATCAGACACAGAATTGTCATAAATCCACAATGTTGGTCTGATATCCTGAAATTAAGAGAAATGAAGATAAAAATCCAAATTAAGATTCAAATCAAATTGACCAGGTCGACTAGTAGCGATGTGTCTCAGCAGACTTATCACCACAGATCAAGAATGTTACATTATTAGTGATATCTATACGCTTTACTGGCACAAGGGGCTTTCCTTTCATGATGTGTAATAAAAGTGAATCCTGCAGTACAAATTATATTTTTTATTGTTTAGGTGTGTGATTGTGGAGGAGCTAGATATCTGTTCTATGAGTGATGAATGGGCTTCAGTCTCTGCCTGGTCTGTAGGCGCTGTACATATGTGACTAGTTTCAGCAAACTAGACGTATGTCGCATGTCACAACTTCACAGGAGCGCTATATGGAACATTTATTTTTCATCAAAATGTGTTTTTTGGCAGAAATGCCTTCTGGAACAAGTGAACTTTCATGTGCTTTAATAACAAACTTGTATTCCATCCATAAATATGAATAAAATTGTTAAATTACGAGCCTAGTTGGCTTAGCCACAAAAAAAAGACAGGAACCTTCCCGTTAGCCATGATTGGCTGAGATAATGGATGGGCTGGACATGCCGGGAGATGAGTTTGGATTGGTCTGCCATGTAGCATGCTTCTGTCTATAACGTGAGCAGTTCAGTATGTGCTGAAAGTCCTTTCTACCGTGCTGTTTTTAAAGATAAAACGTTATCCACCAAGAACTACAAAAGTTTTGCTACTTTTCTCAACAACATTTATGCCCTGAATTTAACAGGCGATATCGACAGATCAGTAGGAAAAAGTTAAGGGCAATTTTCTGCACACGCCACGGTCAATGTGAACCGGGGTGACTTGACACAATGCTGGCCAAACAAGATGTACCTACAAACAAAACAGAGTTAAATGGTTCCAGTCTGCCGTGAAGTGTCCAGCCATGTATACGGGTAAGAGTCTAGCTACATATTCAGATATAAGTTTCAAATTTAGTCAGAAAGTCATTTTTATTGCAAGTTAAATCGTACTGTTAGTTAGGTAGCACACTTTCTGGCTCGCTAGCTAAAGTTACGTGTATGATCTGTAATATTATTTGAATCAGAAATCTAGTTATAGCCTAATGTTAGCTAGCTAACATTGAACCTAGTTTGTTAGCTTTAGCTACCTGCAGATTCATACTACAGCTATGACAATGTTTGTATTGGTAGAAGCATGATTATGCCGGTTCATTGTTTAGCTAGCTGTCTAGCTAGCTACATGTCTAAACAAAAGACTCCACTTCAGCTGGGTTATTACATGACCCAAATTAGCCAGCTGTGTCTGGGGGTGATTACAGCCATCTATTGTATTTCATTTTATTTATTTTTTGCTCCCCAATTGTTAGTATTTACTGTCTTGTTTCATCACTGCAACTCCCGTATGGACTCGGGAGAGGCATGTGCAGCACAACCCAACCAAGCCACACTGCTTCTTAAGACAGCACACATCCAACCCGGAAAGCGTGCACTGTGCCTGGCCCACCATAGGAGTCACTAGTGCATGATGGAACAAGGATATCCCTGCCAGATGACGTTAGGCCAATTGTGCACCGCCCCATGGACCTCCCCATGGACCTCCCGGTCGCCTGCGGCAGAGCCTGGGCTCGAACCCAGAGTCTCTGGTGGCACAGCTAGCACGGCAATGCAGTGCCTTAGATGCAATGCCACTGCGCCACCCTCATATATTGTATTTCATGAACATGTGTATAGTGACTCATCCGCTTAGTGTCAGGTAAGTGGATGAAAAAAACAGAGTTTCCTGACACTAAGTGGATGAGTCACTATACACATGTTCATGAAATACAATAGATTTAATAATGATCAAATATTTTTATCTGGACATGTTCTGTTGTTGACATTGCTACTATGTACGTAACCACTTCACTGTAACATTTACACCTTCTGTATCCTGTGCATGTGACAAATACACCTTTCAATGTTATTTTATATAGCGTGTTTACCACATGGCGTTTACCACATCGTGTTTACCATATGGCTTCACATGTGAACCTTTAAAGAGATGGGTGGGGCTGAGGCTTAAGAGGGTGTGAATGACGCTGAATGGGTGGAGACAAAGAAGAGCTCTCCAGTAGGCACCAAAACATTCAAGGCCATTTTCAAAAAAGTGAAGTTACAAGTTTCTCAACTTTCAAAGCAGAATGACTTTCCATTGTTCCTCAACTGCAGTGTATGACATATCATTCTCTACTTTTATCCAATGTAAAAAACACAATAAATATTTTGCTACTTACGACCGAATCGAGGTGGTCGGTCACATTTCTCAGCTTTCATGGAGCAACCAATATACATATGAATGCAGGGAAATACACATACATGTACAAACACACACACACAATAACATACAATGCACACCAAGCATTAACATGAATATAACATGAACACAACACACACACAGTCACTCACGCCAGGGTTGGGGTTAATTCCACAAATTGTATTTTAATCAAATTCTCTCTCTCCCTGTAAATCCAGACAAAATACTGTATAACAAACGTCATAGAAGAAAAATTCTAACATTTGCAACAACAAATAATCATGAAAAATACAACACTAATATACAGTATTTTAATAACATCATCAAGTATTCAACCAGTCAATAAATGTTACAATCACCTTAGACAGCAATTACAGCTGTGAGTCTTTCTGGGTAAGTCTCTAAGAGCTTTGCACACCTAGATTGTACAATATATGCACATTGGTCTTCTAAAATTCTCCAAGCTCTGTTAAGTTGGTTGTTGATCATTGCTATACAGCCATTTTCAAATCTGCCACAGATTTTCAAGATAATTTTAGTCAAAATTGTAACAAGGTCACTCCGGTGTATATTTGGCCTTGTGTTTTAGGTTATTGTCCTGCTGAAAGGTGAATTTGTCTCCCAGTGTCTGGTGGAAATCAGACTAAACCAGGTATTCCTCTAGGTTTTTTTTAAACCTAAAAAACTCTGTTGTCCTTGCCGATGACAAACTATTTTTTAATTATAGCAGACTCGTGGATACACTTTGAATTGATTTAGTGTTGTTTACACTGTTCCAAATGGTTAGAAAAAAATATGATATTGTAATCTAACAGAACCTGAGGCACACATAATACTCACACAGCGCTTGCTCCTATACCCTCCTTTTCCTGGATCTCCAGTCGTCTCCACAACTAAGTCAAACGTCTTCCGCACATCTGACTTCCCCTTTCCTTCCTCAGCAACCAGTAAATGTTCACCCATTTTGAGTTTCTTTTTCACATCCTGTACATCCATTTTGCTGTCACATGTGTTAAGAGAGTTTGTTCTACCCAATTTATTGATGTGATTCTGATATTTGTCACGTGCATGCAATGCATACTGTGTATGTTTCACGTAAAGAGAGCAAGGGTTGAGGGAATGGCAAATGTTTTTCCTAAATAAATTAGGGATTTCGGTAACAGAACTTTTCAGTCATAGCAAACAAGTAAGAAATGAAATGGCTGTAATTATCGTGCAGCTTCAGCACAGACAGCGCAATAATCACTTGTTGTGCTGTGGTGGCTGTTCGCTGCATCAGGGAGGAGAGACAACATGCGCCAGTCACAAAGGCATTCAGTGTCATTTTTTGTTAACACAGGGTTGCCATCGGGCTCCCTTTTGAGTCATTTGTGTGTCTTAATTATTTAATCAAACAGTGCGCTTAAAACATCAGACAAGCTCAGTGCATATAGTTGATTGGTTCGATAGAACAGACCGCTCTTGGTCGGCCAAGATTTGCTTTAGTCGGGGACAACCTGAAGAGGGACCCATTTTAAAATCATCATGTAATGGGTTATCTCCTCTCGAAAGAGTCACGTTGCCATTTTGGTAGATACAAGGTGATAGGGGCCTGGTTTGCGTACCAAATCACACACCCCAAATCACACACTTGCCATTGTAGTGCACTACTATTAACCACACCATGGAAGAACAATGTGAGTTTAGATACACTCTTATTCACAGTGGACAAATCAAATGACATCACTGCCATAAATTAAAGGGCAGGTGTGTGCGGCTATATGTGTGTGTGCGGCTGTGTGTGTGTGTGTGTGTGTGTGTGTGTGTGTGTGTGTGTGTGTGTGTGTGTGTGTGTGTGTGTGTGTGTGTGTGTGTGTGTGTGTGTGTGTGTGTGTGTGTGTGTGTGTGTGTGTGTGTGTGTGTGTGTGCCATAACCATAACCCCAATTACCCATGGCAGAGAAGCATGTATGTTTTCTGCATCATGGTCACCACATCCAGCTGGGGCCAGTATAGTCAGTGACCCATATACAATAGATCTCTCTGTCTCTGCTGTACTCCCTCTCTCCCACTGCTGCTCTTTCTCTCACTCTTTGCTCCTAAGCCTTCCTGTCTCTCACTCTCTCTCTCTCTCTCTCTCCCTCTCTCTCTCTCTATTTGCCTCTCTCTCTCTCTATTTGCTCTCTCTCTCTCTCTCTCTCTCTCTATTTGCCTCTCTCTCTCTCTCTCTCTCTCTATTTGCCTCTCTCTCTCTATTTGCCTCTCTCTCTCTCTCTATCTCTCTCGTATTAGCATGAGAAACATATGTTTACATAAACAAAGCAAGTGACATAGATAATAAACAAAAGTGAAATAAACAATAAAACATATACAGTAAACATTACAATCAGAAAAGTTCCAAAATAATAAAGACATTTTAAATATCATATTATGTCTATATACAGTGTTGTAATGACGTGCAAATAATTAAAGTACAAAAGATAAAATAAATAAGCATATATATATGGGTTGTATTTACAATTGTGTTTGTTCTTCACTGATTGTGTGACGGATCCCTCCGGTACTGCTGATCATTCCATTCACCAGTTCCGGAGGTCTACTTTACCAGCTTTCTGGGCGTCACTGAATTGGTTTCATTACTACCAACCCCGGACTGTCTTGTCTCATTACGCACACCTAGATCCCATTCCCACTGATTAGTATGTTATATATGTGCCGTCTGTTCCCCATTGTCCTTGTTGGTTATTGTTCCCATGTCCGTTGGTCTTGTGAGTACCAGTGCGTTGTTGTTTTGGCTTTCGTGCTTGGTGTATTGTGCACTTGTAATTTCGGGTCTTGTCCTATGTAGTGTTATTTCGGGTCTCATCCTGTGTAGGGTTATTACGGGTCTCGTCCTGTGTAGTGTTATTACGGGTCTCGTCCTGTGTAGTGTTATTACGGGTCTCGTCCTGTGTAGTGTTATTTAAGGTCTCGTCCTGTGTAGTGTTATTACGGGTCTCGTCCTGTGTAGTGTTATTTAAGGTCTCGTCCTGTGTAGTGTTATTTAAGGTCTCGTCCTGTGTAGTGTTATTAAGGTCTCGTCCTGTGTAGTGTTATTACGGGTCTCGTCCTGTGTAGTGTTATTACGGGTCTCGTCCTGTGTAGTGTTATTACGGGTCTCGTCCTGTGTAGTGTTATTACGGGTCTCGTCCTGTGTAGGGTTATTACGGGTCTCGTCCTGTGTAGTGTTATTAAGGTCTCATCCTGTGTAGGGTTATTACGGGTCTCGTCCTGTGTAGTGTTATTACGGGTCTCGTCCTGTGTAGGGTTATTAAGGTCTCATCCTGTGTAGTGTTATTACGGGTCTCGTCCTGTGTAGTGTTATTACGGGTCTCGTCCTGTGTAGTGTTATTAAGGTCTCATCCTGTGTAGTGTTATTACGGGTCTCGTCCTGTGTAGTGTTATTACGGGTCTCGTCCTGTGTAGTGTTATTAAGGTCTCATCCTGTGTAGGGTTATTACGGGTCTCGTCCTGTGTAGGGTTATTTCGGGTCTCATCCTGTGTAGGGTTATTACGGGTCTCATCCTGTGTAGTGTTATTACGGGTCTCATCCTGTGTAGGGTTATTACGGGTCTCGTCCTGTGTAGTGTTATTACGGGTCTCATCCTGTGTAGGGTTATTACGGGTCTCGTCCTGTGTAGGGTTATTACAGGTCTCATCCTGTGTAGTGTTATTACGGGTCTCATCCTGTGTAGGGTTATTACAGGTCTCATCCTGTGTAGTGTTATTACGGGTCTCATCCTGTGTAGGGTTATTACGGGTCTCGTCCTGTGTAGTGTTATTACGGGTCTCATCCTGTGTAGGGTTATTACGGGTCTCGTCCTGTGTAGTGTTATTACGGGTCTCGTCCTGTGTAGTGTTATTACGGGTCTCGTCCTGTGTAGTGTTATTACGGGTCTCGTCCTGTGTAGTGTTATTACGGGTCTCGTCCTGTGTAGTGTTATTTCGGGTCTCGTCCTGTGTAGTGTTATTACGGGTCTCGTCCTGTGTAGTGTTATTACGGGTCTCGTCCTGTGTAGTGTTATTACGGGTCTCGTCCTGTGTAGTGTTATTACGGGTCTCGTCCTGTGTAGTGTTATTACGGTCTCGTCCTGTGTAGTGTTATTACGGGTCTCGTCCTGTGTAGTGTTATTACGGGTCTCGTCCTGTGTAGTGTTATTACGGGTCTCGTCCTGTGTAGTGTTATTACGGGTCTCGTCCTGTGTAGTGTTATTACGGGTCTCGTCCTGTGTAGTGTTATTAAGGTCTCATCCTGTGTAGGGTTATTACGGGTCTCGTCCTGTGTAGTGTTATTAAGGTCTCATCCTGTGTAGGGTTATTACGGGTCTTGTCCTGTGTAGTGTTATTTCGGGTCTCGTCCTGTGTAGTGTTATTACGGGTCTCGTCCTGTGTAGTGTTATTACGGGTCTCGTCCTGTGTAGTGTTATTACGGGGTCCTGTGTAGTGTTATTTCAGGTCTCGTCCTGTGTAGTGTTATTTCGGGTCTCGTCCTGTGTAGTGTTATTTCGGGTCTCGTCCTGTGTAGTGTTATTTAAGGTCTCGTCCTGTGTAGTGTTATTTAAGGTCTCGTCCTGTGTAGTGTTATTACGGGTCTCGTCCTGTGTAGTGTTATTACGGGTCTCGTCCTGTGTAGTGTTATTACGGGTCTCGTCCTGTGTAGTGTTATTTAAGGTCTCGTCCTGTGTAGTGTTATTTAAGGTCTCGTCCTGTGTAGTGTTATTACGGGTCTCGTCCTGTGTAGTGTTATTACGGGTCTCGTCCTGTGTAGTGTTATTACGGGTCTCGTCCTGTGTAGTGTTATTACGGTCTCGTCCTGTGTAGTGTTATTACGGGTCTCGTCCTGTGTAGGGTTATTACGGGTCTCATCCTGTGTAGTGTTATTTCGGGTCTCATCCTGTGTAGGGTTATTACGGGTCTCGTCCTGTGTAGTGTTATTACGGGTCTCGTCCTGTGTAGTGTTATTACGGTCTCGTCCTGTGTAGGGTTATTACGGGTCTCGTCCTGTGTAGTGTTATTACGGGTCTCGTCCTGTGTAGTGTTATTACGGGTCTCGTCCTGTGTAGTGTTATTACGGTCTCGTCCTGTGTAGTGTTATTACGGTCTCGTCCTGTGTAGGTTATTACGGGTCTCGTCCTGTGTAGGGTTATTACGGGTCTCGTCCTGTGTAGTGTTATTACGGGTGTCCTGTGTAGTGTTATTACGGGTCTCGTCCTGTGTAGTGTTATTTAAGGTCTCGTCCTGTGTAGTGTTATTTAAGGTCTCGTCCTGTGTAGTGTTATTTAAGTCCTGTGTAGTGTTATTACGGGTCTCGTCCCATGTAATTATTAGAGGTTTACACCTCGCTTTTTGTTCGGGTTACATCCCTGTGTATTTGATATACGTATTTGTTTTGGGCTTCGTCCCCAAGCATTTTTCATGACATGATGTATTTTTGGGTGGAGTAATAAGCCCCCCCCATTACGTATTCCTGCGCCTGTCTTCAATCATTATACAACGTGACAGAATAACCAACCCAATAAATGGGTTGTGTAGTGTTATTACGGTCTCGTCCTGTGTAGTGTTATTACGGGTCTCGTCCTGTGTAGTGTTATTACGGTCTCGTCCTGTGTAGGGTTATTACAGGTCTCGTCCTGTGTAGTGTTATTACGGGTCTCGTCCTGTGTAGTGTTATTACGGTCTCGTCCTGTGTAGGGTTATTACGGGTCTCGTCCTGTGTGGTGTTATTACGGGTCTCGTCCTGTGTAGTGTTATTACGGTCTCGTCCTGTGTAGTGTTATTACGGGTCTCGTCCTGTGTAGTGTTATTACGGGTCTCGTCCTGTGTAGTGTTATTTCGGGTCTCGTCCTGTGTAGTGTTATTACGGTCTCGTCCTGTGTAGTGTTATTACGGGTCTCGTCCTGTGTAGTGTTATTACGGTCTCGTCCTGTGTAGTGTTATTACGGGTCTCGTCCTATGTAGTGTTATTTCGGGTCTTGTCCTATGTAGTGTTATTTCGGGTCTCATCCTGTGTAGGGTTATTACGGGTCTCGTCCTGTGTAGTGTTATTACGGGTCTCGTCCTGTGTAGTGTTATTACGGGTCTCGTCCTGTGTAGTGTTATTACGGGTCTCGTCCTGTGTAGTGTTATTACGGGTCTCGTCCTGTGTAGTGTTATTTCGGGTCTCGTCCTGTGTAGTGTTATTTAAGGTCTCGTCCTGTGTAGTGTTATTTAAGGTCTCGTCCTGTGTAGTGTTATTACGGGTCTCGTCCTGTGTAGTGTTATTACGGGTCTCGTCCTGTGTAGTGTTATTACGGGTCTCGTCCTGTGTAGTGTTATTACGGTCTCGTCCTGTGTAGTGTTATTACGGGTCTCGTCCTGTGTAGGGTTATTACGGGTCTCATCCTGTGTAGTGTTATTTCGGGTCTCATCCTGTGTAGGGTTATTACGGGTCTCGTCCTGTGTAGTGTTATTACGGGTCTCATCCTGTGTAGTGTTATTACGGGTCTCGTCCTGTGTAGTGTTATTACGGGTCTCATCCTGTGTAGTGTTATTTCGGGTCTCATCCTGTGTAGGGTTATTACGGGTCTCGTCCTGTGTAGTGTTATTTCGGGTCTCATCCTGTGTAGTGTTATTACGGGTCTCGTCCTGTGTAGTGTTATTACGGGTCTCGTCCTGTGTAGTGTTATTACGGGTCTCGTCCTGTGTAGTGTTATTACGGGTCTCGTCCTGTGTAGTGTTATTACGGGTCTCGTCCTGTGTAGTGTTATTACGGTCTCGTCCTGTGTAGGGTTATTACGGGTCTCGTCCTGTGTAGTGTTATTACGGGTCTCGTCCTGTGTAGTGTTATTACGGGTCTCGTCCTGTGTAGTGTTATTACGGTCTCGTCCTGTGTAGTGTTATTACGGTCTCGTCCTGTGTAGGGTTATTACGGGTCTCGTCCTGTGTAGTGTTATTACGGGTCTCGTCCTGTGTAGTGTTATTACGGGTCTCGTCCTGTGTAGTGTTATTTAAGGTCTCGTCCTGTGTAGTGTTATTTAAGGTCTCGTCCTGTGTAGTGTTATTTAAGGTCTCGTCCTGTGTAGTGTTATTACGGGTCTCGTCCCATGTAATTATTAGAGGTTTACACCTCGCTTTTTGTTCGGGTTACATCCCTGTGTATTTGATATACGTATTTGTTTTGGGCTTCGTCCCCAAGCATTTTTCATGACATGATGTATTTTTGGGTGGAGTAATAAGCCCCCCCCATTACGTATTCCTGCGCCTGTCTTCAATCATTATACAACGTGACAGAATAACCAACCCAATAAATGGGTTGTGTAGTGTTATTACGGTCTCGTCCTGTGTAGTGTTATTACGGGTCTCGTCCTGTGTAGTGTTATTACGGTCTCGTCCTGTGTAGGGTTATTACAGGTCTCGTCCTGTGTAGTGTTATTACGGGTCTCGTCCTGTGTAGTGTTATTACGGTCTCGTCCTGTGTAGGGTTATTACGGGTCTCGTCCTGTGTGGTGTTATTACGGGTCTCGTCCTGTGTAGTGTTATTACGGTCTCGTCCTGTGTAGTGTTATTACGGGTCTCGTCCTGTGTAGTGTTATTACGGGTCTCGTCCTGTGTAGTGTTATTTCGGGTCTCGTCCTGTGTAGTGTTATTACGGTCTCGTCCTGTGTAGTGTTATTACGGGTCTCGTCCTGTGTAGTGTTATTACGGTCTCGTCCTGTGTAGTGTTATTACGGGTCTCGTCCTATGTAGTGTTATTTCGGGTCTTGTCCTATGTAGTGTTATTTCGGGTCTCATCCTGTGTAGGGTTATTACGGGTCTCGTCCTGTGTAGTGTTATTACGGGTCTCGTCCTGTGTAGTGTTATTACGGGTCTCGTCCTGTGTAGTGTTATTACGGGTCTCGTCCTGTGTAGTGTTATTACGGGTCTCGTCCTGTGTAGTGTTATTTCGGGTCTCGTCCTGTGTAGTGTTATTTAAGGTCTCGTCCTGTGTAGTGTTATTTAAGGTCTCGTCCTGTGTAGTGTTATTACGGGTCTCGTCCCATGTAATTATTAGAGGTTTACACCTCGCTTTTTGTTCGGGTTACATCCCTGTGTATTTGATATACGTATTTGTTTTGGGCTTCGTCCCCAAGCATTTTTCATGACATGATGTATTTTTGGGTGGAGTAATAAGCCCCCCCCATTACGTATTCCTGCGCCTGTCTTCAATCATTATACAACGTGACAGAATAACCAACCCAATAAATGGAGACAGTAGGAAAGACAGAGCTATTGACCATTGTAGATACAGTCCAGCATCACAAGGACTGTCTCTGCAGACTCGGCAGCCCCATGGACAGCATGCTGGCAACCATCCTGCGCTTAGAGGGGAATGTGCAATCCCTCCAGCCCCCAGCACCGGCACCAGTCCCCACACCACGACCTGCCTCCATCCCATCTGAGATGGCCCGCGGAATCCCTGTGTCCTTCCCGGAGCACTTTGATGCCTCGCCAGCAAGATGCAAGTGATTCCTTCTGCAATGCAATCTGTACCTCGCTCGCTACGCCACCGTCATCTCTGCACTGACCGGACGGGCCCTGGACTGGGGAGCTACGGTCTGGGAAATGGGCGGACCCGATGTCAAGCATCTCACCCTCTTCCGCTCGGTGTTTTATCATCCTGTGGAGGGTCGAGAGTGGGTTAAACGCCTACTCCAACTACGCCTGGGACCTAGGACCGCCTCACCCTGGAGTTCCAGACCATCGTGGCCCTCACCGGATGGAACGAGTCAGTTTTGGTCACCGTGTTCCTTAGAGGACTGAGGGAGGAGGTACAGATGGAGTTAGCCTGCTGTGATGACAACCTGTCACTTGACCAGCTCATCTGCATGGCGATTCGTTTGGAAAACCTCCTGCAGTCCCGACGCAGACCTGCACAGAATCCAGAGCCCATGGCTACACCTGATCCGTGGCCAGAGCCGATGGAGTTGGGCTTTGCACGTTTGCCCGAGGCAGAGCATGAGAGAAGGAGGAATCTGGGCCTCTGCTCCTATTGTGAGGAAAGGGGTCATTTGTGGAAAGGTGTCTCAATGTGTCTGTCAACACCACTTCGGTGGAAAGTCCGGACCACGCCCCTGGAGTTACCAGAGGAATACCAGGATCTGCACCGGGTTTTCTCTCAGACCCAGGCTACATGCCTGCCTCCTCACCCCTGGGACTGTGCCATTGACCTGCTGTCTGACGCAGTCCTCCCGGAGAACTGTGCCTATGTGCCCACGGGTCTGCGGGATCGCCTCCTTAACTTCTTTGGGAATGAGGGGCAGTATTGAGTAGCTTGGATGAATAAGGTGTCCAGAGTAAACTGCCTGCTACTCAGGCCCAAAAGCTAGAATATGCATATCATTTGATTTGTATAGAAAACACTCTGGAGTTTCTAAAACTGTTTGAATGATGTCTGTGAGAATAACAGAACTCGTATGGCAGGCAAAAACCTGGGACAAAATCCAGCCAGGAAGTGGGAAATCTGAGGTTTGTAGGTTTTCAAGTCTTTGCCTAACCAATATACAGTGTCTATGGGGTCATATTGCACTTCCCAATGCTTCCACTAGATGTCAACAGTCTTTAGAATGTTTTTTCAGGCTTCTACTATGAAGGGGGAGAGAATAAGAGCTGTTTGACTAAGGGGTCCGGCAGAATGCCATGAGCTAAATCAGGTGCGCGGCCGTGAGAGCGAACTCTGTTCCTTTTCATTTCTAAAGACAAAGGAATTGTCCGGTAGAAACATTGAAGATTTATGATAAAAACATCCTAAAGATTGATAATATACATCGTTTGAAATGTTTCTATGAACTGTAATAGAACTTTTTTGACTTTGTCTGGACCTAGTGCCTGCGCATTTGGATTACTGGACTAAACGCGCAAACAAAACTATTTGGACAAAAATGATGGACTTTATGGAACAAAACTAACATTTATTGTGGAACTGGGATTCCTGGGAGTGCATTCTGATGAAGATCATCAAAGGTAAGTGAATATTTATAATGCTATTTTTGACTTTGGTTGACTCACAACATGGCCGGTATCTGTATGGCTTGTTTTGGTGCCTGAGCGCTGTACTCAGATTATTCCATGGTGTGCTTTCGCTGTAAAGCTTTTCTTTTTTTTATCACAGCGGTTACATTAAGTTGACAAGTGTATTATGCACTTGTTACTTCAGGTCTCGTCCTGTGTAGTGTTATTACGAGTCTCGTCCCGTGTAATTATTAGAGGTTTCCACCTCACTCTTTGTTTGGGTTACATCCCTGTGTATTTTATGTACGTGTTTGTTTTGGTCTTCGTTCATATGCCTTTATCATGGCATGTTGTATTTTTGGGTGGAATAATTAAACCCCCATATTACGTATTCCTGCGCCTGTCTCCGATCATTATACATTGTGACAGGATGCCCCTTTCTTGTGGCAACAGGTCACAAATCTTGCTGCTGTGATATTTCACCCAATAGATATGGGCGTTTATCAAACTTGGATTTGTTTTCTAATTCTTTGTGGGTCTGTGTAATCTGAGGGAAATATGTGTCTCTAATATAGTCATACATTTGGCAGGAGGTTAGGAAGTGCAGCTCAGTTTCCACCTCATGTTGTGGGCAGTGTGCACATAGCCTGTCTTCTCTTGAGAGCCTGGTCTGCCTTTGGCTGCCTTTCTCAATAGCAATGCTCACTGAGTCTGTACATAGTCAAAGCTTTCCTTAATTTTGAGTCAGTCACAGTAGTCAGGTATTCTGACACTGGGTAGTCTCTGTTTAGGGCCAAGTAGCATTCTAATTTGCTGTTTTTTAGTATATTCTTTCCAATGTGTCAAGTTATTGTCTTTTTTCTCATGATTTGGTTGGGTCAAATTGTGTTGCTGTCCTGGGGCTTTGTGGGGTGTGTTTGTGAACAGAGCACCTGGACCAGCTTACTTAAGGGGCTCTTCTCCAGGTTAATTTCTCTGTAGGTGGTGGCATTGTTATGGAAGGTGGTTGTAGAATAGCTATTTTCTGGATTTTGATAATTAGTGGGTATCGGCCAAATTCTGCTCTGCATGCATTATTTGGTGTTTTACGTTGTACACAGATGATATTTTTTGCAGAATTCTGCAGGCAGAGTCTCAATTTGGTGTTGGTCCCATTTTGTGAATTCTTGGTTGGTGAGCGGACCCCAGACCTCACAACCATGAAGGGCAACTGATTAATGTATTTGTATCCTGATCCTAATCCTAATTGTTATGTCAAATTTGTTCATTTTGGTGGCATAGAAGGCCCTTTCTGCCTTGTCTCTCAGATCATTCACAGATTTGTGGAAGTTACCTGTGGCGCTGATGTTTAGGCCGAGGTATGTATCATTTTTGTGTGCTCTAGGTCAACGGTGTCTAGATGGAATATGTGTTCATGGTCCTGGCAACTGGACCTTTTTTGAAACACCATTATTTTAGTCTTACTGAGCCCAGGTCTGACAGAATATATGAAGAAAATCTAGGTGCTGCTGTAGGCCCTGCTTGGATGAGGACAGAAGCACTAGATCATCAGCAAACAGTAGACATTTGATTTCAGATTCTAGTAGGGTGACCGGGTACTGCAGACTGTTCTAGTGGCCTCGCCAATTTGTGGATATATATGTTGAAGAGGGTGGAGCTTAAACTGCATTCTTGTCTCACCCCCCAGCCTGTGGAAAGAAATGTGTGTGACTCCGTGATGCTGGCCTTCTAGGCAGAGTTGCAAAGAAAAAGCCGTATCTCAGACTGGCCAATGAAAAGATTAAGATGGGCAACAGAACAGACAATGGACAGAGAAACTCTGCCTAGAAGGCCAGCATCCCGGAGTCGCCTCTTCACTGTTGACATTGAGACTGGTGTTTTGTGGATACTATTTAATGAAGCTGCCAGTTGAGGACTTGTGAGGCGTCTATGTGTGTGTGTGTGTGTGTGTGTATATATGTACAATTGATGTCGGCTTACATACACCTAAGCCAAATGCATTTAAACTCTGTTTTAACAATTCCTGACATTTAATCCTAGTAAAAATATCCATAATTAGGTCAGTTAGGATCACAACTTTATTTTAAGAATGTGACATGTCAGAATAATAGTTTATTTCAGCTTTTATTTCTTTCATCACATTCCCAATGGGTCAGAAGTTTACATACACTCAAATAGTATTTGGTAGCATTGCCATAAAATTGTTTAACTTCAGTCAAATGTTTCGGGTAGCCTTCCACAAGCTTCCCACAATAAGTTGGGTGAATTTTGGCCCATTCCTCCTGACAGAGCTGGTGTAACTGAGTCAGGTTTGTAGGCCTCCTTGCGCGCACACACTTTTTCAGTTCTGCCCAAACATTTTCTACAGGATTGAGGTCAGGCCTTTGTGATGGCCACTCCAATACCTTGACTTTGTTGTCCTTCAGCCAACTTTGGAAGTATGCTTGGGGTCATTGTCCATTTGGAAGACCCATTTGCGACCAAGCTTTAACTTCCTGACTGATGTCTTGAGATGTTGCTTCAATATATCCACATACTTTTCCAACCTCATGATGCCATCTATTTTGTGAAGTGCACCAGTCACTCCTGCAGCAAAGCACCCCCACAACATGATGCTGCCACCCCATGCTTCACAGTTGGGATGATGTTCTTCAGCTTGCAAGCCTCCCCCTTTTTCCTCCAAACATAACGATGGTCATTATGGCCAAACAGTTTTTCTATTTTTGTTTCATCAGAACAGAGGACATTTCTCCAAAAAGTACGAAGGTTTCTGTACCAAATATTAAATTCAGATTTTCTGATGTATCAAATACTTATGTCATGCAATAAAATGCAAATGAATTACTTAAAAATCATACAATGTGATTTGCTGGATTTTTGTTTTAGATTCCGTCTCTCACAGTTGAAGTGTACCTTTGATAAAAATTACAGACCTCGACATGCTTTGTAAGTAGGAAAACCTGCAAAATCGGCAGTGTATCAAATACTTGTTCTCCCCACTGTATATATGGGTGGGTGTATATCCCTCTGTGTTATGGTTCAGTGGACACACCTCAGTGGTAGTCAACTCCGGGCTACAAAGCCTGACACTCCAAACCGCTGACCACTATTGCTTCAGTTATACCCGGACGAACAAATACCCTGCCCCTCTCCTCTCCCTGCACTCTCACCAGCTGGCCATCAGCTCCATTCTTGGAAAAAGCTACTGGGCTGGAACAAAAATGCACACCCATTATCTTTATAGTACTGGATTTGGAGACCCCTGGGATTCACATTGCAGTGGATAGACTTCCTACAATATGACAGACAATATCTCTACTGTCTCTCTCTCTCTCTCTATCCAAGACAAAGATACGGAATCGCCTTTATGAGCGTGGTGACAGTTGGCCTTGGAGAAGAGGAGGAATGGAGAAGTGGGGGTGGGGCTAGATCAATAAAGACATCTGTATATTATCTGTGACATAACATTGTCCCTGCCCAGGAGTGGTGGAACACTGCTGTGTAATCATGTGGCGGCTTCTCCATACTGAGTGTGTGTGTGTGTAGTAATTGGTGAGAACAGTAATACCCTGCCGCTAACCATAAAGACACATGCATTAAATTCAAATTCAGTTGGGGAATAATGACTGGAGAGCAATACAGAGAGCAAACTCTGTCAACCGTGTGTGTGTGCATGTGTGTGCACGTGTGTTGGCATCAGGAAAATATAGGATGTGGTGTGTGTGTGTGTGGGGGGGGGGCGTTGTGGTATGACGGTGGGCCAAGCTGGTTTCAACATGATATAAATGGCTTTTGTTACAACAATACAAATCTTTTCCGAGATGTGAGATATTTAACTTGTTCTCTGTAACATCGTATCGCATTGGAATCGTGATTTTACATACTTTCGAGGAAAATAAGGCACGTTTCTCAACACATTAGCAACCGTGTGAAGCAGCATGACAACGTGAGCGGGATTGGTCAATAGTCTACTCGGTGGGGTGTTATACGTTTCTTCATTCATTGGATTCCTATCTCCTTTCTATAATATCTCTGGCAACGGCACCATGGAATGCACCCTGGACTAAAGAGGCACACAAGTAAGAAAAATGTACTAGACCCTCGTTAAATTACACATTTCTCGAGGTAGGGATATCGCAAAAATATGATCAATGGCTCATTCGAGAGAAGACATCCTATCGTGTTACGACATCGGACAGTAATATGACATGTACTGTATGAGTGACATTTTCGCGACCTAAAAGTCCTATTCCTATTAACTTCCAGTGTAATGAGAGCGACTGTATCACAGCGCTACGTCATACCGGACGGATTTCTGCCTACTTGAACGGCAATAAATCAGAGACACGTGAAAACAGGAAATGACACAGGGAATCAATGAAACATCACTCAGAGATGCACAAAAACAATATAACATTCCAAATGGGTGAAACTTTCCTTTAAGTGGTCCAGACAAAAACTCCCTAGCAATATTATCAGTGCAAATACCCCAGAGCAGGATTCGAACCCTGCTCAGTAGCCTACTAAGCTAAAGCCTATGCTGTGAGCTACTACCTATTTTTTCTACTCCGTTACACAGACCACACGAAATGGGGTTCGAACCCAAGTCTCCAAAGACTGTGAGCCCATCGAGCTAAAGTCTTAACCCTAGGCCGTGAGCTACCACAGTCTTCTACTTCTGTAACACGTGTCCTTTAGCCAATGAATGGGTTTCTATTTGTTGCCGTTGTCCATTAGGCCTTAGTTTCCATGTTGTTGCTTGATATGTGTGATTACTCTTATCGCTAAATGCACTGTTGGTTTAGTTCAGAGGAGAGCCCGGGCTGCTACCATTTCTAACAGCGTATCCTGGCACACATTTTAGTTGCACTTATTTGTTTTCTTAAATATCTTACCTCTATTCACTTGTGCGACTTTGTATTATTCCCACAAGTTACTGTTAGACTCCGACTAATAATGCAAAACATAATTGAGACAAATGAACTCCATTGTAGAATGTAGAGATGCAATACATCAAGTGGTATATTACAAGAAATGCTTGTACTGTAGATGTGAACTGTATAGAACTGTTTGTCGCTCGATTCAGTGTATAGTCAGTTGATACTACAGATAATACAGATACTAGTACCCTGTTATTTATCCCATTGTAAGTGTACTGCACTTAACTTCCAATGGTGTACTGTGTGTGTGTGTGTGTGTGTGTGTGTGTGTGTGGGGGGCTCTTTTAAGTAGGGTGACACAAAGGGCCCAGTGCTCTAAGGATGAGGACACGATGTAGGTGGCCATGGTACCATTACTGCACAAAGCAAGCTAGCAAACACACACACACACACTTCCCACACATACCTCTCTCACAAACACACACACACACACACACACAAGGACACAAACAAAACCAACTGCTATTCCAAACACACACAGACAAACAAACAAGAACTTTCACACACAAATATACTCACACATCAACATATACACTATTTAACCCTGCACTTTCACAAAAGCTAGTAAGGTAACGCAAGAAAACTGGCTAAATATGGTAAACCCACATTTAACCAAACATGGCATGTGCATCCTAACCAATGATGTCCTTGTGCTTGTACACACACTCCAAAATGTCTGTGAATATTTCATGTTTGCAGCGTTTTAACGATCTCTGGCCAGGTAACACAACGCTAATTATTTGGGGGTATAACGCTGACTCATCTCTGCTGTGCTATACCTAGCTTCCTCTCACACACAAACACACACACACACACAACCACACGCACACAAACACACACACACACAACCACACGCACACAAACACACACACACACAACCACACGCACACAAACACACACACACACAACCACACGCACACAAACACACACACACACAACCACACGCACACAAACACACACACACAAACACACACACACACACAACCACACGCACACAAACACACACACACACAACCACACGCACACAAACACACACACACACAACCACACGCACACAAACACACACACACACAACCACACGCACACAAACACACACACACACACAACCACACGCACACAAACACACACACACACACAACCACACGCACACAAACACACACACACACAACCACACGCACACAAACACACACACACACAACCACACAACCACACGCACACAAAACACACACACACACACAACCACACAACCACACGCACACAAAACACACACACACACAACCACACAACCACACGCACACAAACACACACACACACAACCACACACACACACACACAACCACACGCACACAAACACACACACACACAACCACACGCACACAAACACACACACACACAACCACACGCACACAAACACACACACACACAACCACACAACCACACGCACACAAACACACACACACACAACCACACGCACACAAACACACACACACACACAACCACACGCACACAAACACACACACACACAACCACACGCACACAAACACACACACACACAACCACACGCACACAAACACACACACACACAACCACACAACCACACGCACACAAACACACACACACACAACCACACAACCACACGCACACAAACACACACACACACAACCACACAACCACACGCACACAAACACACACACACACAACCACACGCACACAAACACACACACACACAACCACACGCACACAAACACACACACACACAACCACACGCACACAAACACACACACACACAACCACACGCACACAAACACACACACACACAACCACACGCACACAAACACACATACTCTTACCACAAAACTAACAACCTAACCTCAGCCCTTCCTCCTCCTCTCTTAATCCCTCCATCAACCCCCCTTCCTCTACCCATCCATCTAATTAAATACATTTTATGAGGCTATATATAGTAAAGTGTCAGTGAGATAAAATATTTAAATTAGTGGGTGTCATCCTGATTTGAAGTGTATAAAGCCGTCCGCCATGGTTTTGGCAGAGATTACCAGTATATGAATATGCAGACTGTAATTTGACTGATGAGAGATAGGGAAGTGTGTGTGTTGTCCTACATGTGTGCAAGCATGCTTGGGTGCATACTGCTATGTGTCACTGTTGAGAAAGCCTATATGTATGTGGGACGGACGGCAAGGGAGAGGAGGGGAAGAGAGAGGGGGAGGATTTGGTTTAAAACATTTTTTTCTCACAAATACAGTAGTGGTTCATAAATACAAAGTGATGTGGATCTGGAAATGCCATATTGAAAGGACTTAAATAAAATATGACAGGAGTGCAGAGCCAGGCCCAGCACACAGCTCGCAGTGTGTGTGTGTCTATGTATGTCCCTATGTGTGTGTGTGTGTGTGTGTGTAAAGAGCAGTGCACTGCAGCAGCTACAATACCCTTGGGTGGTAAGGAGGTCCCCTTTTTGTAAACATAAAGATTCAACATCCTCTATTAATGCACACAAGTCATTCTCCTTCATCCTCATTTGAGTGATGGTGTGCAGCCAACCAAGACAGAAGAGAGAAGAATGGGCGGAATAAGAAGAGGAAGAATAAATAACAGCAATGTTAGGAGTAGAAATGTGACCAAAATAGCTTTTTACCACCTGAGGAACAATGCCACGGTGTGGTCGTTTCTCTCTCATGCTGATACAGAGAGACTCATCCATGCTTTTATTACAAGCAGGCTTGACTATTGTAATGGTCTCATGTCTGGTCTACCCAAGAAAGCCATTGGTCAACTGCAAAACATACAGAATGTTGCAGCGCGGGTACTGAGCTAGACCAGACGGAGAGAACACATCACACCGGTTTTAAGGTCTCTACACTGGCCGCCTGTGAATTCATTTTAAGATTCTTCTATTGGTTTTTAAATCAATCCATGATTGTGCTCCCCAATACATGTCAGATATGCTTTTAAGTTACATACCCAGTAGGTCCCTCAGGTCCTCTGACACAGGCCTTTTAACTATCCCAAAGCCTAAGACCAAGAGGCATGGAGGGGCAGCCTTTAGTTACTATGCCCCCAGCCTCTGGAATAGCCTGCCAGAGAACCTGAGGGGGGCCGAAACTGTGGACATATTTAAAAGAGATCTTAAAACACGCCTTTTTAGCTTTGCTTTTCCTCGGGTGATTTTTAGTCCAGTTTTTAGTTGTTTTTTTAATCTTATGTTGTGTAGTAAATATTTCAGCTTTCATTTTCATAGTTTTTTCCTGTTAAGTACATTGTGTTGCATTCCATGTCTGAAATGTATATAAATAAAGCTAGATTTTATTTGATTTCCCTTCTTAAAGGTTGCGGAGTTTCCATGGTGTGGCGGCTGTCTGGTCTTCCTAAAAGGTTGTGGAGTTTCCATGGTGTGGCGGCTGTCTGGTCTTCCTAAAAGGTTGTGGAGTTTCCATGGTGTGGCGGCTGTCTGGTCTTCCTAAAAGGTTGTGGAGTTTCCATGGTGTGGCGGCTGTCTGGTCTTCCTAAAAGGTTGTGGAGTTTCCATGGTGTGGCGGCTGTCTGGTCTTCCTAAAAGGTTGTGGAGTTTCCATTGTGTGGCGGCTGTCTGGTCTTCCTAAAAAGGTTGTGGAGTTTCCATTGTGTGGCGGCTGTCTGGTCTTCCTAAAAGGTTGTGGAGTTTCCATGGTGTGGCGGCTGTCTGGTCTTCCTAAAAGGTTGTGGAGTTTCCATGGTGTGGCGGCTGTCTGGTCTCCCTAAAAGGTTGTGGAGTTTCCATGGTGTGGCGGCTGTCTGGTCTTCCTAAAAGGTTGTGGAGTTTCCATGGTGTGGCGGCTGTCTGGTCTTCCTAAAAGGTTGTGGAGTTTCCATGGTGTGGCGGCTGTCTGGTCTTCCTAAAAGGTTGTGGAGTTTCCATGGTGTGGCGGCTGTCTGGTCTCCCTAAAAGCTCGTTCTGCTTTTCAATGTTTTTCAGTTCCCTTACAGTAGTTGTGTGTGTGTGTGTGACTACTATGAGTGCGGCTGTGTTTAGAAATTCCACTCCACATCAAAGGAAGGGATGAGAGTTGGGCATGAAGGACACACACACAAACACACAATATGTATTTAACTAGGAAGTCAGTTAAGAACAAATCCTTATTTACAATGACAGCCTACCAGGGAAGAGTGGGTGAAGTGCCTTGTTCCGAACAACATATTTTCACCTTGTCAGCTCTGGGATTCAATCTAGCAACCTTTCGGTTACTGGTCCAACACTCTAACCACTAGGCTACCTGCCACCCCAAACACAGCCCTCATTATTAAGCTCTATGCTTTCCAATAGAAATAGATCAATCCCTCTCTTCTCTGTGTGCCAAACAGAACAAACTAAAGATTCACCTAATAATGCTTTTTCTGTACAATTATTCTCCTCTCTTTCGCTTTTAAAGGGACTGGAGTGATGTGGAATGGAACCGAGTGGTTGCAGGAAGGAAAAGGAAGGGGGGCGGGGTGCAACCCTGAATGTGCATGTGTGTTACCTGTCAACTCTGTGCTTAATGCTCCATAATGGTTTAAATTATGTTAGGAAGAGGGTTTACATTTGAGGCAATTGCTTCTCATTGTGTGTATAATACATAAATCGTACTGTATACTGTCATGACTGGCCAAGTCACCGGTCCAGACAAATGATAAAAATCATGACAAATAATGACTTAAAAATGGAGGGAGTCTTTCCTTTCTCTCTGTATAGCAGAACAAAGAACAGGAGAGTCGAAAAATAGAATAGTGGTGAATCTTTTATTCCAGGAAACTTCAAATATTTTGCTTGGGGCAAATGTTATTTTGCAAAAGCACATTTTGAGAGAGAGAGAGAGAGAGAGAGAACAGGCTGGCCATAGAAACCGTCTGTCACAGAAAAATCTGGCTACCCAGAGAGGACAGGTTGTGCTCACTCTGGCCTCAGAGAGATCAAGACCAAAGAGCATTTTCTCCTGCCAAAACTATACAGACTTAAGGGCAATTTTCTTCCCCAAAATGTAAAACAAATACAAAGATTTTGAACCAAAATCAGAAAGGGAGAAAATCCAATATCTATTGGGGAAAAAAACCCTTTGTGACATATTAGCTGCAAAATATGTAGCTTCCTGCCACACCCAATGGGACAGCCAGTGGAACGACCAACCAGAGCAATTATTTACCTTTATTTAACTAGGCAAGTCAGTTAAGAACAAATTCTTATTTTTATTTTTCAATGACGGCCATTGCTACCTGTGTCTTTCTCACTATTTGACTATTGTCCTCATTCATTTCTTACTGTAGTGTCCTGTGTTACTACTCATTTATTTTGATTATTTTTCCTAATATTATCTATCTGCATCATAACTTATTATATGTATCTATATGTTTGCTTTGGCAATGTATGTGGTAACACCTTCATGCTAAAAAAGCCATTTTAATTGAATTGAGAAAGAGGCCAGCAATAGCCTATTTTTAGTTCTCACCCCTCTATCTCTCTCTCTCTCTCGCTCTCTCTTCATTATTATGTGGAGTGTTGCTCTCCTCTTGGTACTGAAACACTCCTCTGCACACGGGTATTACTGTGCCTTGCCGCTCACCTCCGCCACCCTGGATGGGTGGTTGTGTGCTCTCAAACCCTCACCTAACTTGAGTAGAAGAGGATGGTAAGGCTGAGGGTAATTGTTATTGAGGAGCTGGATGAGAGAGTGGACTGGGAGTCTTTAGGAGTGGGTAGAGAGAGGGAGAGCAATGGGGTCCAGGTGTTGTCCACTATTTGGTTGCTTCAACACTCATTACTACCACAGAGCCCTGTCATCCCTGCCACCTGAGCCTCCCACGACACAACACTCCACCACATAACTACACAGCATAGCTATCGCTACTTTATCTTTCACTCTTTCCCTCTCTCGCTTTAATTTTTGAACTCTGTCCTTGGCCCCCCGCTTTCCATCTCTCTCTTTATCTGCATTGTGATGTCTATGTCCCTGGCTCTGAGTCTCTTTCTCTCTCTCTCTAATCCTTCCCCACACAGCTGCCTTGGCACCAGCCTTCTCATCGACAGAAAAAAATAGGGATAGCAAGAGAGGAGAGAAAGAGGGGGAAGGGAAGAAGGAGGGAAAAAGAGCAGGTCACTGGAAAAAACTGATAGTATTGAAAGCCGGCATAGGAGGGATTACAAATGGAGAGCCAAAGAGGACAGAGATAAAGATGGAGCTGGAGGGGAGAGATGGAGTAAAAAAAAAGGAGCTGGAGGGAATGGATGGAGTAATAAAGATGGAGCTGGAGGGGAGAGATGGAGGAAAAAAGATGGAGCTGGAGGGGATGGATGGAGTAATAAAGATAGAGCTGGAGGGGATGGATGGAGTAATAAAGATGGAGCTGGAGGGGAGAGATGGAGGAATAAAGATGGAGCTGGAGGGGATGGATGGAGTAATAAAGATAGAGCTGGAGGGGATGGATGGAGTGGAGGGAAAAAGAAGGAGCTGGAGGGGATGGATGGAGTAAAAAAGATAGAGCTGGAGGGGATGGATGGAGTAATAAAGATGGAGCTGGAGGGGAGAGATGGAGGAATAAAGATGGAGCTGGAGGGGAGAGATGGAGGAATAAAGATGGAGCTGGAGGGGAGGGATGGAGTAATAAAGATAGAGCTGGAGGGGATGGATGGAGTAATAAAGAGGGAGCTGGAGGGGAGGGATGAGTAATAAAGAGGGAGCTGGGGGGAGGGATGGAGTAATAAAGAAGGAGCAGGAGGGGAGAGATGGAGTAATAAAGAGGGAGCTGGAGGGGAGGGATGGAGTAATAAAGAGGGAGCTGGAGGGGAGGGGAGAGATGGAGTAATAAACAGGGAGCTGGGGGGAGTGGAGGGATGGAGTAATAAAGAAGGAGCTGGAGGGGATAGATGGAGTAATAAAGAGGGAGCTGTAGGGAGGGATGGAGTAATAAACAGGGAGCTGGAGGGGAGGGATGGAGTAATAAACAGGGAGCTGGAGGGGAGGGTGGAGTAATAAAGAGGGAGCTGGAGGGAGGGATGAGTAATAAAGAGGGAGCTGGAGGGGAGAGATGGAGTAATAAACAGGGAGCTGGAGGGGAGGGATGGAGTAATAAACAGGGAGCTGGAGGGGAGGGATGGAGTAATAAACAGGGAGCTGGAGGGGAGGGGAGGGATGGAGTAATAAACAGGGAGCTGGAGGGGAGGGGAGGGATGGAGTAATAAAGAGGGAGCTGGAGGGGAGGGATGGGATGGAGTAATAAAGAGGGAGCTGGAGGGGATGGATGGGATGGAGTAATAAAGAGGGAGCTGGAGGAGGGATGGAGTAATAAACAGGGAGCTGGAGGGGAGGGATGGAGTAATAAACAGGGAGCTGGAGGGGAGGGATGGAGTAATAAACAGGGAGCTGGAGGGGAGGGATGGAGTAATAAACAGGGAGCTGGAGGGGAGGGATGGAGTAATAAACAGGGAGCTGGAGGGGAGGGATGGAGTAATAAACAGGGAGCTGGAGGGGAGGGATGGAGTAATAAACAGGGAGCTGGAGGAGGGGAGAGATGGAGTAATAAACAGGGAGCTGGAGGGAGTGGAGGGATGGAGTAATAAAGAAGGAGCTGGAGGGGGAGGGATGGAGTAATAAAGAGGAGCTGGAGGGGAGGGATGGGATGGAGTAATAAAGAGGGAGCTGGAGGGGAGGGATGGAGTAATAAACAGGGAGCTGGAGGGGAGGGATGGAGTAATAAACAGGGAGCTGGAGGGGAGGGGAGGGATGGAGTAATAAACAGGGAGCTGGAGGGGAGTGGAGGGATGGAGTAATAAAGAAGGAGCTGGAGGGGAGGGATGGAGTAATAAAGAGGGAGCTGGAGGGGATGGATGGGATGGAGTAATAAAGAGGGAGCTGGAGGGAGGGATGGAGTAATAAACAGGGAGCTGGAGGGGAGGGATGGAGTAATAAACAGGGAGCTAGAGGGGAGGGATGAAGTAATAAAGAGGGAGCTGGAGGGGAGGGATGGAGTAATAAACAGGGAGCTGGAGGGGAGGGGAGGGATGGAGTAATAAACAGGGAGCTGGAGGGGAGGGGAGGGATGGAGTAATAAAGAGGGAGCTGGAGGGGAGGGATGGGATGGAGTAATAAAGAGGGAGCTGGAGGGGATGGATGGGATGGAGTAATAAAGAGGGAGCTGGAGGGGAGGGATGGAGTAATAAACAGGGAGCTGGAGGGGAGGGATGGAGTAATAAACAGGGAGCTAGAGGGGAAGGATGGAGTAATAAAGAGGGAGCTGGAGGGAGGGATGGGATGGAGTAATAAAGAGGGAGCTGGAGGATGGATGGGATGGAGTAATAAAGAGGGAGCTGGAGGGGAGGGATGGAGTAATAAACAGGGAGCTGGAGGGGAGGGATGGAGTAATAAACAGGGAGCTAGAGGGGAGGGATGGAGTAATAAAGAGGAGCTGGAGGAGGGATGGAGTAATAAACAGGGAGCTGGAGGGGAGGGGTGGAGTAATAAAGAGGGAGCTGGAGGGGAGGGATGAGTAATAAAGAGGGAGCTGGAGGGGAGGGATGGAGTAATAAAGAAGGAGCTGGAGGGGAGGGATGGAGTAATAAAGAGGGAGCTGGAGGGGAGGGGTGGAGTAATAAAGAGGAGCTGGAGGGGAGGGATGGAGTAATAAACAGGGCGCTGGAGGGGAGGGATGGAGTAATAAACAGGGAGCTGGAGGGGAGGGGAGAGATGGAGTAATAAACAGGGAGCTGGAGGGGAGTGGAGGGATGGAGTAATAAAGAAGGAGCTGGAGGGGAGGGATGGAGTAATAAAGAGGGAGCTGGAGGGGAGGGATGGGATGGAGTAATAAAGAGGGAGCTGGAGGGGAGGGATGGAGTAATAAACAGGGAGCTGGAGGGGAGGGATGGAGTAATAAACAGGGAGCTGGAGGGGAGGGGAGGGGAGGGATGGAGTAATAAACAGGGAGCTGGAGGGGAGTGGAGGGATGGAGTAATAAAGAAGGAGCTGGAGGGGAGGGATGGAGTAATAAAAGGGAGCTGGAGGGGATGGATGGGATGGAGTAATAAAGAGGGAGCTGGAGGGGAGGGATGGAGTAATAAACAGGGAGCTGGAGGGGAGGGATGGAGTAATAAACAGGGAGCTAGAGGGGAGGGATGAAGTAATAAAGAGGGAGCTGGAGGGGAGGGATGGAGTAATAAAGAGGGAGCTGGAGGGGAGGGATGGAGTAATAAACAGGGAGCTGGAGGGGAGGGATGGAGTAATAAACAGGGAGCTGGAGGGGAGGGATGGAGTAATAAACAGGGAGCTGGAGGGGAGGGGAGGGATGGAGTAATAAAGAGGGAGCTGGAGGGGAGGGGAGGGATGAAGTAATAAAGAGGGAGCTGGAGGGGAGGGGAGGGATGGAGTAATAAAGAGGGAGCTGGAGGGGAGGGGAGGGGAGGGATGGAGTAATAAAGAGGGAGCTGGAGGGGATGGATGGGATGGAGTAATAAAGAGGGAGCTGGAGGAGGGATGGAGTAATAAACAGGGAGCTGGAGGGGAGGGATGGAGTAATAAACAGGGAGCTAGAGGGGAGGGATGGAGTAATAAAGAGGGAGCTGGAGGGGAGGGATGGAGTAATAAAGAGGGAGCTGGAGGGGAGGGATGGAGTAATAAACAGGGAGCTGGAGGGGAGGGATGGAGTAATAAACAGGGAGCTGGAGGGAGGGATGGAGTAATAAACAGGGAGCTGGAGGGGAGGGGAGGGATGGAGTAATAAACAGGGAGCTGGAGGGGAGGGGAGGGATGGAGTAATAAAGAGGGAGCTGGAGGGGAGGGATGGAGTAATAAACAGGGAGCTGGAGGGGAGGGGAGTGATGAAGTAATAAAGAGGGAGCTGGAGGGGAGGGGAGGGATGGAGTAATAAAGAGGGAGCTGGAGGGGAGGGGAGGGATGGAGTAATAAAAGGGAGCTGGAGGGAGGGATAGAGAAATACAGAGGGAGCTGAAGGGGAGGGATGGAGTAATAAAGAGGGAGCTGGAGGGGAGGGGAGGGGAGGGGAGGGATGGAGTATAACGTCTCCCATCTGATATGGACGAACAAGAGAATGAGGAAAGGGGAGAATAGAAGATGGATCGGTTTACTGGGAGAAAACCATCATAAAGAGGACTATTAAATCTGGAATCCCGAGACAGAGAGAGAGCAAGAGAGAGAGTGAGAGAGAGACAGAGAGTGAGCGAAAAAGGATTGAGTGGGAGAGAGAGATAAGTAAAGTGAAAAATTAGTAAGGTGAGAGAAAATGAGAGAGTAGGAGAGAGGAGAGCTCAGTGTTCAGTAGGTGGGGGTGTTCATTTCAGTGGTGAGCAATATTCCCTCTAATACAATGCAATTTAAAGTAACCTATTTGGCCCATGGTGTTACAGACCAAGTAAAAAATCATTAATTAATGTAAGCCCTTCATAATGTAAAAACGTTTTTTTTAAAGTCTCATGCAATGTAGGCCTGCATTGAACACCATATATAGGATACTGTAGGCTATTTCCATGGGGAAATGTTATGGGATTTTTTCCATTGGTTTAGTTGGTTGGCCTACATTATGCTCAGATAGCCACAATAGTCTATTGACTCCTGTCTAAATCCATAAGGGTACAGCCTCAGTGTTCACTGTAAATGTGCGGGACAGGTTGCACAAAAGTTCAGGTTTCTGCTCACAAGACCTAAAATTTGCTCAGTGCCACCAATATTGAGAGGGAACATTGGTGGTGAGTCCAGGAAAGCAGGCCTCTATTTCAGCGGAGACTCCCCATTTCTTATTTAGTAGAACTACTTTTGACCAGCGCCCATAGGGTTCCGGTCAAAAGTAGCGTACTATAAGGCAATAGGGTGCCATTTGGGATGCACACTCTCCCTGCACCTTAGCTGCGTCCTTGAGGGCAGACAATAATGCTTACCCATCCCCATCTATTCCTAATATCTGTAAATGTTACCCACTAATATCTGCTGATGTTACCCACTAATATCTGGTGATGTTACCGACTAATATCTGCTGATGTTACCCACTAATATCTGCTGATGTTACCCACTAATATCTGCTGATGTTACCCACTAATATCTGTTGATGTTACCCACTAATATCTGTTGATGTTACCCTCTAATATCTGCTGATGTTACCCACTAATATCTGCTGATGTTACCCACTTATATCTGCTGATGTTACCCACTAATATCTGCTGATGCTACCCTCTAATATCTGCTGATGTTACCCACTAATATCTGTTGATGTTACCCACTAATATCTGCTGATGTTACCCACTAATATCTGCTGATGTTACCCACTAATATCTGTAGATGTTACCCTCTAATATCTGCTGATGTTACCCACTAATATCTGCTGATGTTACCCACTAATATCTGCTGATGTTACCCACTAATATCTGTTGATGTTACCCACCAATATATGCTGATGTTACCCACTAATATCTGCTGATGTTACCCACTAATATCTGCTGATGTTACCCACTAATATATTTAGATGTTACCCACTAATAGCTGCTGATATTACCCACTAATATCTGCTGATATTACCCACTAATGTCTGTTGATGTTACCCACTAATATCTGCTGATGTTACCCACTAATATCTGCTGATGTTACCCACTAATATCTGTTGATGTTACCCACTAATATCTGTTGATGTTACCCACTAATATATTTAGATGTTACCCACTAATAGCTGCTGATATTACCCACTAATGTCTGTTGATGTTACCCACTAATATCTGCTGATGTTACCCACTAATATCTGCTGATGTTACCCACTAATATCTGCTGATGTTACCCACTAATATCTGCTGATGTTACCCACTAATATCTGTTGATGTTACCCACTAATATCTGTTGATGTTACCCACTAATATCTGCTGATGTTACCCACTAATATCTGCTGATGTTACCCACTAATATCTGTTGATGTTACCCACTAATATCTGTTGATGTTACCCACTGTCACGATCGTCTGAATGAATGGACCAAGGAGCAGCGTACTTAAAGTTCCACATGTTTAATAAACCCCTGTCACGATCGTCTGAATGAAAGGACCAAGGCGCAGCGTACTTAAAGTTCCACATGTTTAATAAATATGAAACTCACCAAAAACAATACAGAAGAAACCGAAACGTGATGTTCTGGGCTGCTCACAGGCAGCTACACAAAAACAAGATCCCACAAACAGGTGGGAAAAGGCAGCCTAAATATGATCCCCAATCAGAGACAACGATAGACAGCTGCCTCTGATTGGGAACCATACCAGGCCAACAAAGAAATATAAAACATAGATTACCCACCCTAGTCACACCCTGACCTAACCAAATAGAGAATAAAAGGATATCTAAGGTCAGGGCGTGACACCCACTAATACAACTATGGGCCTCGTGGTAAAACTATGGGCATTATTTGTCGTAAATTATTATAACAAAACAGCAGCTAAAAGATAAACAGCTATAATAAACCTTGGCTACAGTTTCTCCAAGACCTCTTATCTTCTCTCCTCTTATCTTCTCTTATCTTCCCCAATACCTCTTACCCTCTTATAGCCTGGTCCCACATCTGGTCTCTCCTGTGTTAGCTATCTCCTATGGTCAATGTCATACCAAACAACTACAGTAGTTGGCTGTACAGCTCAAACAGATCTGGGACCAGGCTAACACTCATAGCACCCAATTCCCTATGTAGTGCACTACTTTTGACCAGGGCACTATGGGATCTAGTGCACTATAGGGAATAGAGTGCCATTTGGGACAAAGTCATAAAAGTTATTATACTGGCCCTCATACAACCCTCATCCTGATCCACAGTCAGTGAAGCATCTGCAGGTTATCATCATCACCTTTCCCCGAAGAGGGTAAATACCAGCTACTTCATATTTAACTAGAGGCCATCTTGACACGACACTACTTTGACCGGTCGTGCTTGTGGTGTGTGTGTGTCTGGTCGTACTTGTGGTGTGTGTGTGTGTGTCTGGTCGTACTTGTGGTGTGTGTGTGTGTTTGGTCGTACTTGTGGTGTGTGTGTGTCTGGTCGTGCTTGTGGTGTGTGTGTGTCTGGTCGTGCTTGTGGAATAGTTAGCTTGTTGAAGAGCAGGGTGAGAACTATGGAGAGGCCTCTCCAGGACCAGGGGTGGTGGTTGAGGTGCTCTGTACTGACCCTGGGTGACTGATGCCTGGGCTGAGTTGCCAGTGTCTCCCCCTGGAGTACTGGAGCTCCACTGGAGGAAATTAAGAGGTAGGTAAAAGTGGAGCTTAGAGACCATGAGGATATTAAAGTGGATTATAGGAATTTAGTCCTGCACAAATGCTTTACCTATTGTGGAAAACCTTTGTCAAGGTGTAAGACTCTTTGTCGACGATTCTGTCAAGTTCATATTCTTTCAAAAGATGTCTGGGTTCACAAAACACACTTCTGTCTATACCCTTTACTTCATCAGTGATAAGCCTCTCATACACTAAAACCAGACCGGACTCAACTCCCTTGGGTTGGTGGATCTTGAACACACAGGTTCACATTCAATCACATTCACACTTCACTAACCACTTGCTCGCCACAACACGTTCCATGAAGAAAGGTGTGACTTCACAATCTCGCTGTGATATGTCATCACACGAGGCCATGATCAGATGTCCGTGTGTGTATTTGCAAACAGGAATGAGCTAAAACACGGCCAATATATACGGAGGCAGTGAGCAGCAGTGCTAATCTAGGATCATATACTCAGATCCATTATGATCTAAAAGCCCAAACTGATCCTAGAACACGAGTCCTACTCAGACACCCTTTATAAATACATGCCCGGACACAGGACGTTAATCCAGGAGCATGGCGCCAACACTTCCCCTCTTCCCTCCCAAAGACGCCCGCTACCTCATCCAAAACTCATAAACATAGAACACTGAATAATAACTTTAATAGAGTGGTACGTCTAAGAGCTTGACAAGCCATTAAAGCCTGAAAAATGAATATGGCCCGCTACTAAAAGTGTAATACTAATAGGTCCACCAGCTGGGAGGGAGAGTGCTGCTGAGGTGAAGACAGCTGGCTCAGCCTGACAGCATCGACCATGTGACGGTGAAGGGGAGCTGAGATTCTCATATAGTACACAGGTGGATTGGAGATACTTAGTTGCCGCTAACCACAGATGTAGGACAAGATTACTCTCACCCTCAGCAATTAGAGATCTAAAAAATACTCAATTCCACATGATATATCGTCCTCACTCAGGGCTCCCGAGTGGTGCAGCGGTCTAAGGCACTGCATCTCAGTGCTAGAGGCGTCACTACAGACCCAGGTTCGAGTCCAGGCTGTATCACAACCGGCCGTGATTGGGAGCCCCATAGGGCGGCGCACAATTGGCCCAGCGTCATCCGGGTTTAGCTGGGGTAGGCTGTCATTATAAATAAGAATTTGTTTTTAACTGACTTGCCTAGTTAAAAAAAGGTTTAATAAAATATATACAAAGCGTCTTGTGTCTTTCACATAGTACATTTCTATCTGTCTAGAATTTATTGTTCTGTACCAGTGAGTATAAACCCCTTAAGCTCTGTGCCCTGCTTATTTGAATGGCAGGAGTAATGAGATTAATTGCAGAAGGTTCCATTGGCCAATGCCCAGGGTTTTCCAACGATCCCTCCCTGCACCAGTTGCTGCTCTGTATCGACTGATCTAGCCGAGTCGTTGTTTCTCTCCCCTTTTGACACAAAAAGGAGAGGGAACCGGACCTGCTTTCACGTTTAGGCTTCAAAGGATAATTGGGATTTAAATCAAAGGACTGCTGCCATTTTTGGACGGATTCATTACATAGATTTTATGCAACTACCAAAGACTGATTACTGGATGGTAATAGAGAAAGATAATAATTCAATCCATCTATATTTCAGGTTATTGGACAGTAATGGACTGGTCTGAATCTGAAGTGAAGCAGCTTCAGTTGGCCTAGATTTCAGTAAAAAGCCAGCCAGCCAGACAGACTGACAGCTAGGCCGTGCCCGTAACAGGAATGTTATGGCATCTGTCACTAAACCCCTCCTCCTATCTCCCTCGCTGCACCGTGACCCTTGACACCGAACTTCTGCTTCCTCCTACTGCCATGAAGCGACGGATCACGGCCCACATTCTAGAATCGAGTCTAATTGAAGCTTTTCATTATGTCAGAGATTATAGAGATAGATCATAGCTAACACTAACAGGAAATAGCTAGCTATATCTGAAGGATTACTGAGGTTCTGGTCTTGATATCGTTATTATTGAGCTTTAGATAACAGCATAGTAGTTTAAACTATCGCCAGTCAATGTCTAGTTGAGCATGGAAAATGTCAACTGCGATGAAAATCACAACTTGAGTTCATACTGCAACTATAAATACACTATATAGACCAAATGTGGACCCCCTTCAAATTGGCGTCTTGGGACTCGTCTGAAGTCGGTACAGCCGATCTGCCAACTTCCATCTGTAGCGTCTGAACAGTTTGGGCTACACATTAATATGAACCCTCTGTGTAAAGGTGACTCTCACCAACACATATATACCCTCAAGGAACACGTTTGCACTAGGACACCCACAGGCCTCACAAGACTTATCTGAATGTCCCACGGTACCAGCTTGGACTGCCGAGCTGTCCAAAAATATTCTGGTCTTTCTTATACCTCTCAGATATATCACAGACACTTCAGAACAAACTTCCTTTATATTTTTTGGGGGGGACTATCTGTTGTTTCATGAAGTGAATCTGTTATTCAATGGTAATAGCAGTAAGGCCCAAAATATTTTTTCATCAAACAAATCCTCAGTCCTTAACGATTACAAGCATACCCATAACAGGATGCAGCCACCACTATGCTTAAAAATATGGAAAATGGTACTCAGTGATGTGTTGGATTTGCCCCAAACAAATGGACAAAAATTGCATTGCCACATCATTTGCAGTATAACTTTAGTTCCTTGTTGCAAACAGGATGCATGTTTTTATTTTATACAGGCTTCTTTCTTTTCACTCATTTATGTTAGTATTGTGGTATAAATACGATGTTGTTGATCCATCCTCAGTTCTATCACAGCCATTAAACTCTGGAACTGTATTAAAGTCACCATTGGCATCATGTTGAAATCCCTGAGCGGTTTCCTTCCTCTCTTGCCTCTGAGTTAGGAAGGACATATGTATCTTTGTAGTGAATGGGTGTACTGATACACCATCCAAAGTGTAATTAATAACTTCACCGTGCTCAAAGGGACATTCAACGTCCGCTTTTTACATTTTTACCCATCTACCAATAGGTGCCCTTCTTTGTGAGGGAATGGAAAACTTCCCTGGTCTTTGTGGTTGAATCTGTGTTTGAAATTCACTGCTAACTGAAGGACCTTACAGATAATTGTATGTGTGGGGTACAGAGATGAGGTAGTCATTCACACACATACACATTCAAATCATGTCAAAGACAATTATTGCACACAGAGTAAGTCCATGCAATGTATTATCTGACTTGTTAAGCACATTTTTGCCATAACATAAGGGTTGAAGACTTACCGACTCAAGACAACATTTTGAAAAACCATAATTCCACTTTGACATTATGTGCCAGTGACAAAAACATCTCAATTGAATTCCATTTGAATTCAGGCTGTAACACAACAACAGGTGGAAAGATTCAAGGGGTGTGAATACTTTCTGAAGACAATTTTCTAACTAGTTTTCACTGGGAAGGCAGATTAGCGTTATTATCAAAATCAATCCGTTTTGCATGTGAAAACACGGAATCTTACTCTGTGGTCCTATTCCACATGCAAATGACGTCACTTTTGTTTTGATCCGACTTCCCTGTGGTCTTTGAACGGGACGCCTGGCTCATTCCCTGGGAGGCGGCCCCATTCCAAAACGAACGCAAGGAGAACGCACCAACGCGGGCGCCTGGGCCAGATTAATCGAGTCCCCTTAATAAAGGGAAGTGGAAGTGGAAGGAGGTAGCGATTTGCAAATGGAGCTTGGCAAAAGGGGGCATGATTTGTTAACATAGTTGTAATCCAAACCCAGCCTTCATTCGTTGTGACGCGCTGAGGTGACGCGCTGAGGTCCCAAACTCCGTTTTAGACAAGGCTGACTTCATCACCAAAATGATCCTATTTTCACTTTGTAGTCAGTTTTGACACTAGAATACATGTTTCGGACTGATATCGATGCCACATAGGCTGTTTTCAAAAGGATTGGTTGCTTTTTAGTGGCAGTTGCTCTTTAACAGAATGGGTAACATCCCATACACACACCACCACACACAGCTACCTCCATGGCTTGTAACTGATGAAACAGGTCTCTCTTTCTCTAAGATACTCCCACACTCAAGGATAGCAGTGGGGTGAGTCGTAAACTACATGGGTAGTGGGAGAGTACTTCTTGTAAAATGCTCCTAAAGAAGGAGGCAAACATGCAGGTTCACACACACCCTTAAGTTGGATCAATCAATGGATGGTTGGTAGTTCAGAGAGCACCGTGAGTTTGATCACCGGATTGACTCACAGGAGGAGGAATAACAACCTGTCCTCTTTCCCTCTCTCCGTCTCTCTCCCCCTTTCTCCTTATCCCTCCGTTACTGGGTCCTTCTCCTCCTCTGTCACCTATTGCTTCTACCATCTCTCTTCATCAACCCATCTCTCTCTCTCTCTGTCTCTCTCCCCCTTTCTCCTTATCCCTCCGTTACTGGGTCCTTCTCCTCCTCTGTCACCTATTGCTTCTACCATCTCTCCTCATCAACCCATCTCTCTCTCTCTCTCTCTCTATTCTTTGATCCTCTCCTCATCAACCCATCTCTCTCTCTCTCTCTCTCTCTATTCCTTGATCCTCTCCTCATCAACCCATCTCTCTCTCTCTCTCTATTCCTTGATCCTCTCCTCATCAACCCATCTCTCTCTCTCTATTCCTTGATCCTCTCCTCATCAACCCATCTCTCTCTCTATTCCTTGATCCTCTCCTCATCAACCCATCTCTCTCTCTCTATTCCTTGATCCTCTCCTCATCAACCCATCTCTCTCTCTCTCTCTATTCCTTATTAACCCTTCACTCTCTCCGTTATTTGGTTCCCTGGATTCATGTTTCACTTGCTGTACTCAAGTCATCTTGTCTTGGACTGGCTCCTCTCTATTGTACATCTCACATCCTCCATTCTCCTTTGTTGCCAATCACTTTTACCATTCCCTTTCTATAAGATGCTTTTCAATCTCTATATACTTCCAACAACCCTTTTCTCCTCCATCCCTCTATACATCAAACAGTTCTTTCTTCAATGCATCATTCATGATTTTGTTATTTAATGCACTCTCTCGCTCACTCTGTCACTTTCTTACTGGTAGCTATCAAGTACTCCTTTCTCCCTGCTTTACATGCATTTTATCCTTTTAATGACTAGCCTCTATTCCTGTTGCCTCTCCATCCCCTTTTCATAATGTACCCTGCAACAACCTCTTGCTTTCTCTCCCTCTCTGGGTCTCTCCCTCCCCCTTGTTTCTCTTTCTCCCCCCCCTTCCTCTCTTCTCCCTGAGGTGAGCCGGTGGTAATGCCGAGCCCAGGTCAGTAATGGTGTAATCCTTTCACATCTCTCTCTCTCTCTCTCTCTCAACGGTCAAGCAGCAACTGTCATTATCTACAGCCCTATAAAATCTGTTGTATTCTTTGCCTGATTCGTTTTTTTCTCTAAATTTCGTGTTTCTCAGTTTTGTTTTTCCAGGTTTCTGTTTTTCCCCATTTGTTTTCGGTTTTAGCTCTAAAAATCACACTTTTAATTAATAGAAAAACAACAAAAATGTGATGTTGTAAGTCCACACTTGTAAGTCCAGACTTTTGAGGTCTGGGAAAAATCTAAGAAAAGTAGATTTCTTGGTGTAGTTACCCACTAATTCAAGTGCTCACCAGCCAGAGCCAGTTGTTTGGGTTAGCAATGTTTCTGTGGCGCTCATGTGATTGCAGAATTTTCTAAACAAATGGCCACTAGATTGATGCAAATAATCTTGATATCATTCTACCAGGTAGGCATAGGCTACTTTGTAATTAACATTGAATTGAGAGGACACTGACGAGCCCGACGCGAAGGATATACTGCTTCCTCGGAAACAGGCCCCGATCCCCGTGATCTG